>NC_091464.1:95589189-95889189 GCF_027789765.1 Dendropsophus ebraccatus
ATAGATAGTCCCCCTCTCCCCCCTCCCTTATAGATGGTCCCCCTCTCCCCCCTCCCTTATAGATGGTCCCCCTCTCCCCCCTCCCTTATAGATGGTCCCCCTCTTTCCCCCCCCTATAGATGGTCCCCCTCCCCCCTCTTTCCCCCTTATAGATGGTCCCCCTCTCCCCTCTTTCCCCCTTATAGATGGTCCCCCTCTTTCCCCTCCCTTATAGATGGTCCCCCTCTTCCCCCCCCCCTTATAGATGGTCCCCCTCTTCCCTCTCTCCCCCCCCCCTTATAGATGGTCCCCCTCTCCCCCCCCTTATAGATGGTCCCCCTCTTCCCTCTCTCCCCCCCTTATTGATGGTCCCCCTCTCCCCCCCCTTATAGATGGTCCCCCTCTTCCCCCCCCTTATAGATGGTCCCCTCTCCCTTATAGATGGTCCCCCTCTCCCCCTCCCTTATAGATGGTCCCTCTCCCTTAAAGATGGTCCCCCTCCCCCCCTTATACATGGTCCCCCTCTCCCCCCTCCCTTATAGATGCCCCCTTATAGATGGTCCCCCTCTTCCCCCCCCCTTATAGATGGTCCCCCTCTTCCCCCCCCCTTATAGACAGTCCCCCTCCCGCCCCTCCCTTATAGATGGTCCCCCCCTTATAGATGGTCCCCCTCTTTCCCCCCTCCCTTATAGATGGCCCCCCCTTATAGATGGTCCCCCTCTTTCCCCCCTCCCTTATAGATGGTCCCCTTCCCCCCCCTATAGATGGTCCCCCTCTCCCCCCCCCCCCTTATAGACAGTCCCCCTCCCGCCCCTCCCTTATAGATGGCCCCCCTCTTTCCCCCCCCTTATAGATGGTCCCCCCCTTATAGATGGTCCCCCTCTTTCCCCCCTCCCTTATAGATGGTCCCCTTCCCCCCCCTATAGATGGTCCCCCTCTTCCCTCTCCCCCTCCCTTATAGATGGTCCCCCCTTATAGATCGTCCCCCTCTTCCCCCCCTACCTTATAGATGGTCCCCCTCTTTCCCCCCTCCCTTATAGATGGTCCCCCTCTTCCCCCCCTACCTTATAGATGGTCCCCCTCTTCCCCCCCTACCTTATATATGGTCCCCCTCTCCCCCCCCCCCCCTGCACAGCAGATAAAACAAAAACAAAAAACAGCACACAACTCACCTGCCCTCCGTTCCCCCGTCGAGCCTCTCTGGTCTGGTCCCGGCTGATGTGCGGCTGCCCGGGGTGTCCCGTCCTGTCCCCGGCAGCGCGCGCATCAGAGAGCTCCCCGTGTGCCTGTGGCTGTGACTTCCGGCGCACGGGGATCTCTCTGATGCGCGCGCTGCCGGGGACAGGATGGGACACCTCCGGCAGCCGCACATCAGCCGGGGGACTAAGGCTGCATTCCCACGTTCCGTGATCCTGACGGATCACGGACGTGGAATGCATGTACTGGAGCCCCCCCGCGCCCGGACAGCATCTGTAATGAGATGCTGTGAGCGGGGGAGACTGTATTCATAAGCGCCGCGCTGTAGTAACAGCACCGCGCGGCTGATTTATTACAGCGCGGCGCTTATGAATACAGTCTCCCCCGCTCACAGCATCTCATTACAGATGCTGTCCGGGCGCAGGGGGACTCCGGTACATGGTACAATCAGTGGCGGATTATAATGTGGGCGGCCGCCCGAACCGCTCATATTATAGTCTGCCACTGAATGCCGCAGGGCCGTTTTAATACATTGGTGGGCCCAGTGCACAGCCCTCAAGAGTGGGCCCCCCCTTCCCTTTCGGCACATTGTATAATGTACTGAATTTGCCCCCACACTGTATCAAGGAGCCCCAATACATACAGTAGTTACCTTATAACACTATTTCCACCATACAGTGATTATATATTACATAAAAACTGCACTAAACAAAACAGAAAGATATCACCAATGATACCATTACATAAAACCGCCACATCATGACCCCTAACACTACAATCCTATAACAGAGTGCAGTTACATCCAGTGACTCACCGGGGGCGTCTTCTCCGATCAGAGTCTGTCACCTTTTCTTTTTCTCTCCATCCAGCCTGGGCCACCTTGAAGTCTTCTCCTGGCTGTGAATCTTCTCTCCAGAATCTGCCAGACAAATATTTTAGGCTCCAACACATACAGTAGTTAGGTCCCTTGTACCTCTATACAGTAGTTACACCCCTCTGTACTCCTACATAGTTACACCCCTCTGTGCCTCCATAGTTTTAAGGTGTCCCTGTAGTATATAGCCCCTCATGTGCTCCTCCAGTTATATACAGCCCTCCTGTGCGCTCCCCCATTAGTATATAGCCCCCCTGTGCACTCTCCCCAGTAGTATATAGCCCCCCCTGTGCTCTCCCACAATAGTATATAGCTCCCCTGTGCTCCCCCATAGTATATAGCCCCCTGTGCTCCCCCATAGTATATAGCCCCCTGTGCTCCCCCATAGTATATAGCCCCCTGTGCTCCCCCATAGTATATAGCTCCCCTGTGCTCCCCAGTAGTATATAGCCCCCTGTGCTCCCCAGTAGTATATAGCTCCCCTGTGCTCCCCAGTAATATATAGCTCCCCTGTGCTCCCCCATAGTATATAGCTTCCCTGTGCTCCCCATAGTATATAGACCCCTGTGCTCCCCAGTAGTATATAGTCCCCTGTGCTCCCCCATAGTATATAGCTCCCCTGTGCTCCCCCATAGTATATAGCCCCCTGTGCTCCCCCATAGTATATAGCCCCCTGTGCTCCCCAGTAGTATATAGCCCCCTGTGCTCCCCAGTAGTATATAGCTCCCCTGTGCTCCCCAGTAGTATATAGCTCCCCTGTGCTCCCCCATAGTATATAGCTTCCCTGTGCTCCCCATAGTATATAGACCCCTGTGCTCCCCAGTAGTATATAGTCCCCTGTGCTCCCAAGTAGTATATAGCTCCCCTGTGCTCCCCCATAGTATATAGCTCCCCTGTGCTCCCCATAGTATATAGACCCCCTGTGCTCCCCATAGTATATAGACCCCTGTGCTCCCCAGTAGTATATAGTCCCCTGTGCTCCCCCATAGTATATAGCTCCCCTGTGCTCCCCAATAGTATATAGCCCCCTGTCCTCCCCCATAGTATATAGCCCCCTGTGCTCCCCCATAGTATATAGCTCCCCTGTGCTCCCCCATAGTATATAGCCCCCTGTCCTCCCCCATAGTATATAGCCCCCTGTGCTCCCCCATAGTATATAGCTCCCCTGTGCACCCCCATAGTATATAGCCCCCTGTCCTCCCCCATAGTATATAGCCCCCTGTCCTCCCCCATAGTATATAGCTCCCTGTGCTCCCCCATAGTATATAGCCCCCTGTTCTCCCCCATAGTATATAGCCCCCTGTGCTCCCCCATAGTATATAGCTTCCCTGTGCTCCCCATAGTATATAGACCCCTGTGCTCCCCAGTAGTATATAGCCCCCTGTGCTCCCCAGTAGTATATAGCTCCCCTGTGCTCCCCAGTAGTATATAGCTCCCCTGTGCTCCCCCATAGTATATAGCTTCCCTGTGCTCCCCAGTAGTATATAGCCCCCTGTGCTCCCCAGTACTATATAGCCCCCTGTGCTCCCCCATAGTATATAGCTTCCCTGTGCTCCCCATAGTATATAGACCCCTGTGCTCCCCAGTAGTATATAGTCCCCTATGCTCCCCCATAGTATATAGCCCCCTGTGCTCCCCAATAGTATATAGCCCCCGTTCTCCCCCATAGTATATAGCCCCCGTTCTCCCCATAGTATATAGCCCCTTCTGCCCCCCATAGTATATAGCCCCCTGTGCTCCCCAATAGTATATAGCTCCTCCTCCCATATAACATTGAAAAAAAACAAACACTGTTACTCACCTGGGTCCACGCGTTCCTCTTCTCTTCCCTCCTGTGGCTGCACTTCCTGCAGTCACAAGAGGCTGCACTCCCCTTACCCTCGCGCCGACGCTCCAGTGACGTCGGGCGCTAGAGGGAGAGCGCGGCCTCTTGTGACCGCAGGAAGTGCGGCGACAAGAGTGACTGACAGGGAGGGAGCCAATGGCTCTCTCTCTGTCAGTGTCGCTGCTGCTGCAGCGCTGACGCGCCGCAGCAGCAGCGGGCGGGCGGGGGCAGCGGCGGACGGGGGGGCCCTGCAGGGGGCGCCATGGAGGGGTAAGTAGATTACCCATCCATGGCGCTCCCCCCTGACAGGCTGGTGGCCGGAGCCCTGTGCGACCGCATTGGTCGCACATAGCAACGGCCGGCCTGCTCGGGGGGGCCCCTTTAACCAGTGGGCCCGGTGCACGTGCACCATGTGCCCTCTGGTTAAAGCGGCCCTGGAATGCCGCCCCCATGAAGACAGCTGGTGGCGCCGCCTGAGGCAGACGACTCAGGTCGCCTCATGATTGCGGCGCCCCTGTATCTATCTATCTATCTATCTCCTATCTATCTCCTATCTATCTATCTATCTATCTATCTATCTATCTATCTATCTATCTTCTATCTATCTCCTATCTATCTATCTATCTATCTATCTATCTATCTATCTATCTATCTATCTCCTATCTATCTATCTATCTATCTATCTATCTCCTATCTATCTATCTCCTATCTATCTATCTATCTATCTATCTTCTATCTATCTATCTATCTATCTATCTATCTATCTATCTATCTATCTCCTATCTATCTATCTATCTCCTATCTATCTATCTATCTATCTATCTATCTATCTATCTCCTATCTATCTATCTATCTATCTATCTATCTATCTATCTATCTCCTATCTATCTATCTATCTATCTATCTATCTATCTATCTATCTATCTATCTATCTCCTATGTATCTATCTATCTATCTCCTATCTATCTATCTCCTATCTATCTATCTATCCATCTATCTATCTATCTATCTCTATCTATCTCCTATCTATCTATCTATCTATCTATCTATCTATCTATCTATCTATCTCCTATCTATCTATCTATCTATCTATCTATCTATCTATCTATCTCCTATCTATCTATCTCCTATCTATCTATCTATCTATCTATCTTCTATCTATCTATCTATCTATCTATCTATCTATCTATCTATCTATCTCCTATCTATCTATCTATCTCCTATGTATCTATCTCCTATCTATCTATCTATCTATCTATCTATCTATCTATCTATCTATCTATCTATCTCCTATCTATCTATCTCCTATCTATCTATCTATCTATCTTCTATCTATCTATCTATCTATCTATCTATCTATCTATCTATCTATCTCCTATCTATCTATCTATCTCCTATCTATCTATCTATCTATCTATATCCTATCTATCTATCTATCTCCTATCTATCTATCTCCTATCTATCTATCTATCCATCTATCTATCTATCTATCTCTATCTATCTCCTATCTATCTATCTATCTATCTATCTATCTATCTATCTATCTATCTATCTATCTATCTATCTTTGATCTATACTCCTCCTCTTTTCCCCCTTGGTCTGTGGTGGTCAGTGACCGGTCCCTGTACATGGACTTTACCTTCACTAATGATCTTCTTTGCGGCTATGGAGGATGATAGGTGGATGGGCTCCATGAAGATGCTCTCTGTGTAGGCGTCTGACACCATCGACAAACTGTAGACAGAAAGGATACAAGATAAGTGGAATTTACAAAAAACTCTGAATCCTCCTGCCCCAGCCTTCATATATATCCTCCCGCCCCGACCTTCATATATATCCTCCCGCCCCCGCCTCCATATATATCCTCCTGCCCCGGCCTCCATATATAGCCTCCCGCCCCCGCCTCCATATATATCCTCCTGCCCCAGCCTTCATATATATCCTCCCGCCCCGACCTTCATATATATCCTCCCGCCCCGGCCTCCATATATATCCTCCCGCCCCGACCTTCATATATATCCTCCCGCCCCGACCTCCATATATATCCTCCTGCCCCGGCCTCCATACATATGCACCTGCTCCGGCCTCCATATATAGCCTCCCGCCCCGACCTTCATATATATCCTCCCGCCCCGGCCTCCATATATAGCCTCCCGCCCCGACCTTCATATATATCCTCCCGCCCCGGCCTCCATATATAGCCTCCCGCCCCCGCCTCCATATATATCCTCCCGCCTTGGTCTCCATATATATGCTCCCGCTCCGGCCTTCATATATATCCTCCTGCCCCGGCTCCCATATATATCCTCCTGGCCCGGCCTCCATATATATCCTCCTGCCCCGGCTCCCATATATATCCTCCTGCCCCGGCTCCCATATATATCCTCCTGCCCCGGCCTCTATATATATGCTTCCGCCCCCGCCTCCATATATATCCTCCTGCCCCGGCCTCTATATATATGCTTCCGCCCCGGCCTCCACATATAGCCTCCCTCCCTGGTGAGGACACCGACCTCCACCACTACAACCATGTATGCTGCAGACATTTGATGTGGTCAGTGGTGACTTTTCCCCCCTGCATTGCATTAGCTGTTACCATAGTAACCTGTCTATGCCTGGCAGCCGCCATTTATGTTTATTGCTTGGAAAAAGCTTCAAGTTTTTAGAAAATAATGAAAAGAGCAAAAAAGGTTCAAAGAAAGATCTACAATTATCTGTCTGTCTGTCTATCTATCTATCTATCTATCTATCTGTCTATCTATCTATCTATCTATCTATCTATCTATCTATCTATCTATCTTCTATCTATATCTATCTATCTATATCTATCTATCTATCTATCTCCTATCTATCTCCTATCTATCTATCTATCTATCTATCTATCTATCTATCTATCTATCTATCTATCTTCTATCTATATCTATCTATCTATATCTATCTATCTATCTATCTATCTCCTATCTATCTCCTATCTATCTATCTATCTATCTATCTATCTATCTATCTATCTATCTATCTCCTATCTATCTATCTCCTATCTATCTATCTATCTATCTATCTATCTATCTATCTATCTATCTCCTATCTATCTATCTATCTATCTATCTATCTATCTATCTATCTATCTATCTCCTATCTATCTATCTATCTATCTATCTCCTATCTATCTCCTATCTATCTCCTATCTATCTATCTATCTATCTATCTATCTATCTATCTATCTATCTATCTATCTATCTCCTATCTATCTATCTATCTATCTATCTCCTATCTATCTATCTCCTATCTATCTATCTTCTATCTATATCTATCTATCTCCTATCTATATCTGTCTATCTATCTCCTATCTATCTATCTATCTATCTATCTATCTATCTATCTCCTATCTATCTATCTATCTATCTATCTCCTATCTATCTATCTATCTATCTATCTATCTATCTATCTATCTATCTCCTATCTATCTATCTCCTATCTATCTATCTATCTATCTATCTATCTATCTATCTATCTATCTCCTATCTATCTATCTATCTATCTATCTATCTATCTATCTATCTATCTATCTCCTATCTATCTCCTATCAAATCAAATCAATCAAATCAAATCAAAAAAGCTTTATTGGCAGGTCCAAGTTACACATTAGCATTGCCAAAGCATGGGGAGAATAGGGAGTTGAGGAAATGGGATTCACCCGGGGTCGGTGTACAGGGGTTCATGATGTATCATGGGGGGGGGGGGGGGAATACATTCAGGGTCGGGGTATTGGAGTCCATGACCTATCGGGGTTGGGGTATCGGAGTCCATGACGTATCACGCTCCTCTCAGTCTATGGCAGGCAGTGACGTATTGTGCCACTATAGTCGCTGTGGTCTCTTCTTCTCCCAGCAGGATGGGTAGTTTCTCTTCCTCCTCCATGGTGGAGAAGCCTGGGAGGAGGTTGGAGAGTCTCCTATAGTGAGTGACCCTCACTGCTGAGTATTTAGAGCAGTGTAGCAGGAAGTGGGCCTCATCCTCCATGGCCTCCTGGTCGCACTGCTGGCACAGTCTGCTCTCCCTGGGGATGTAGCTCTGTCGGTGCCGCCCAGTTTCAATGGCCAGGTTGTGGGCGCTCAGTCTGTAGCGGCTCAGGATCTTCCGGTCTCTGGGGTTGGGAAGCTCCTCCAGATATGGGGCCAGTCTATACTCCCTCTGCAGGCTCTGGTACACGGCCAGCTTCTGGGATGCCCTGACCTCCTCTCTCCATTCTTGGACGTAGTCTTCTTGTCTCCTGGTTATTGTGTTCCTGATCCCGGCTTTTGTGAGCTGGTATGGTGGGATTGTCTGGTTGGGCTGGGTTCCAGAGGGTATGTTTTGGGGCTCTGCTTTGCCTGGGGCCCCTTGGTGTAGCAAGGCTTTATGGTGATAGGAACCTTCACTACTACCATGTAGGTGACCCCAGAATGACAGCGCCCTCTTCTGGATAGTTAGGTGCAGGGGGAATCTGCCCAGCTCTGCTCTACAGGCACAGTTAGAGGTGCTCCGATGGACCTGGAGGAGATGCTTACAGAACTCCAAATGGAAGATTTCCGTTGGGCTGGAATCCCATTTTGACCAGTCGGGGTATGTGTGAGGACCCCAGACCTCGCTGCCATACAGGAGAATTGGTGCAATAATGGAGTCAAAGATTTTAAGCCAAACCCTGACAGGTGGCTTAAGGTGGTAGAATTGTCTTCTGATGGTGTAGAAGGTTTTGCAGGCTTTGTCTCTCAGCATCTCGATGGCAGATTTGAAGCTCCCCGTCTGTTCTATTATCAGGCCCAGGTAGGTGTAGCTGCTGGTGGCTGTAAGGGGCTGGTTGTGTAGCGTGAAGGTGGGGGACCCGGCTGACTTTGTTTTCCTTCTCTGGAACACCACAGTGTTGGTCTTTTTGAGGTTGATGGGTAGAGCCCATGTGGTGCTGAACTTCTCCAGGATGGCTAGTTTGTCTTGGAGACCTTTCTCAGATGATGATAGGAGGAGAAGGTCATCCGCATACAGAAGGAATTTCACCTCGGTGTCATGGAGGGTGAGACCTGGTGTTGGGGAGGACTCCAGGGCTACTGCTAGCTCATTGATATAAATGTTGAAGAGTGTTGGGCTGAGGCAGCAGCCCTGCCTGACTCCTCGGCTCTGCTGGAAATAAGCCGTTCTCTTCCCATTTACCTTCACGCAGCATTGGTTCCCAGTGTAGGAACTTTTGATAACATCATAGGTCTTTCCCCCTATTCCACTCTCCAGCAACTTTAGAAGCAATCCTGGGTGCCACACCGAATCGAAAGCCTTTTTGAAGTCCACAAAACAGGCGTATATTTTTCCTTTATTTGTGTTGTGGACGTGGCTCTGGATGAGGCGGTGCAGGGTATAGACATGGTCCGTGGTGCGGTGGTTCGGCATGAACCCTGCTTGGCTTTTGCTGAGGATATTGTGCTGGGTGAGGAAGCTGAGGATTCTCTGGTTCAGGATGTTGTTGAAGAGTTTCCCCAGGTTGCTGCTGACACATACCCCCCGATAGTTGGCCGGGTCGTACCTGTCCCCGCTCTTGTGTATTGGGGTTATGACACCTTGGTTCCAGGCACGAGGGAAGTAGCCAGAGCTCAGCACAATGTTGTATAGTTTTGCTATGGCCGCCTGTATTGCTGGTGGGCTGTACTTGATCATTTCGGGGGGGATGCCATCAGTACCGCTGGCTTTCTTACACCTTATAGTTGATAGTCTCTCAGAAATCTCCTGCGGTGTTATAGGTAAATCCAGAGGGTTTTGGAAGTCCTTCAGTATCTCCTCCATGGTCTTCAGTTTTGATATAATTTGTTCTTGGTCCGGGTTCCGTTCCTCTTTCGGGATGTCTCCATAGAGGTTTTTGAAATATTGGAGCCAAATGTTGCCGCTCTGAATGTGGAGGGTGTTTTTCTTCCCCTTTGTGCCCAGGTGGTTCCATAGTTCCCAGAAGGAGTTTTCTTGGAGGGCGTCTTGGAGCTGGGTGAGCTTGGTTAAGGTGTACTCCTGTTTTTTCCTTCTGAGAAGGGTTTTGTATTGCCTTTGTATTGTGTCATAGGCCTCCCGCAGTTTGGTGTTGTTGGGGTCCCTGTGCTTTTTATTTGAGGCCGATCTTAGGGTCTTCCGTACACCTTTGCACTCCTTATCAAACCAAGCGCTAGGATTTTTTTCTTTTGTCTTCTTGTGGCTACTCTTTTGCAGGTCAGCCATTTCTGCCATGGTGTAGAATATATTATTAAGATCCCTTACCGCTTGGTCCACTCCTTCTGGGTTACTCTGGTACACCTTGTTGTTAAAGTTGTTGAGCATCCCTTGGATTTTTGGTTCAGTGTGTATCTCTTTATACTTGAGAGACGACATCTTGGACCACTTGTAGGATGGATGTAGTGGGAAAAGTCCGGCCTGATGGGGTTTTTGTCCCGGTGGTTTGTTTGTGGACTTAATATAAAGGACTATCTGGTTATGGTCCGACAGGTGTGATTGTGGATTGACTATGAAGGCCCCAATGTCTGAATGGCCCATATCTGTGATGGCGTAGTCCACTACACTGCTGCCCACATGGGAGTTTAAGGTAGTCCTTCCTAGGGAGTCTCCCTTGGTGCGACCATTGAGGATGTGAAGCCCCAAACTTCGGCAGAGATTCAACAATTTTTTGCCGCTCTTGTTCACTGTGCTGTCATAGCTGTTCCTCTCCATGTGTACTGAGCTATCACATTCAGTCTCTGCCCCATATATATAGATGTTTCCGTCTGCGGTCAGGTAGTCTCTTTCCCTACCTGTTCTGGCATTGAGATCTCCAATTATGAGGACTTTTCCGCGGGTTTGATAGTGGGCGGCTTCCCTTTGCAGGATTTCGAAGGTTTCAGGGTTGTGGTAAGGGGACTCTGGCGGTGATATGTAGGCAGCGCATAGGTAGATGTCAGATTGGGCGGTGAGGATGGAGCGGTCTATTCTAATCCAGATGTGGCTGTCTCCTCGCTTCACCGGTCTGATCTGCTGATGGAACTCCGCTTTGTACCACACTAGTATTCCTCCTGAACAGCGGCCTAGTTTGGTGGTTTTGTTTTTCAGGGCCGGGACAAAGATTTCCCTGTATCCAGTGGGCACCAGGGACTCACTCTCTGCTTTAGTCCAGGTTTCTAGGAGGATTTGGATGTCATTATTTTCCAGACTCTGGGTGAAGTCCGGATCGTTTACTTTACATCCAAAGGCTGAAGCGTTCAGACCTTGGATGTTCCAACTGCTGATAATAAAGGATGTCATAGGGGGTCTGTATACCTTGTAATGAGCTGGATGTGTAGGACGGTCTGGGGGTCTGACTGGTTCTGGCATGGTAGACAAGGCTTGTGTTGTCCAGTCACATGAGTATCCTACTAAGGGTTCTGAGCAGGGTCTTTATCTCGTCTAGGTCTCTGCTCTTTATTTCTCGGTGTGAGGCAGGTGGTTTTCTCCATGGTTTTTGCCTTTGGTGGTCTGATTTGGGGTATGGGGCCATGTTTCCAGTTTGTGGTGTGGCACATGATGCTTGAGGTGTTTGGGTTGTTGGTGGCGTTTCCCTGTTGTCTCTGGTTTGGCCTGTGTGGGGTCTAGGACGGGGGATTCTGTTTAGTACAATGTCCTTTATTTCTTTGGCCAGGAGACTGACCCCTTGCTTGTTGAGGTGTTTGCTGTCGTATAGGTGGTGGTGGTTGATGTTGGGGTGTTGTGCCAGGGTGATGTTTGGCACTGAGCTGATCTTAGCTGCTAGGTCGTTGTTAATGGTCTGGATGGTATCGCTGGCCACATCCTTTCTAGGCAGCAGGGTGGACACTATTATTTTACTGGTCGGGAACTTCTTTTGTGCAGTTTTTGCCAGCTGGGTCAGCTGTTCAGCAATTTGTTGCTGCTGGTCTTGGAGATTGTTTGTACCTGTATGTATGACTAGATTGGTTGGGTTGGTAAAGTGTGGTTCATTGATAACTGCTGTGACTTGTTCAATGGTTGCACAATTAATTTTCTTAACCCTAATTTTGGGGAAAAGTCGCCTCATGTTAAGGTATTTCCCATTAGAGTCTATGATTAGTACGGTATCAGTGTCCCCGCGTTGGGGCTTACGGGCTGCTTGCTGTATGGTTTCCTGGGTGCCACTTGGTTGTGTTGCTGGGTCTTTGTGCTGGTCTGTGCTAGCGGCTCTGATAGTTGTTGGCTCTGTCTCCATCTGGATCAGTCCGCCGTTGGTTGGTATGGTCACATTTATTTCTGGTGTTGTTGGTCTGTTCCGGATCTCTGATATAAAGTCCTGGATGCTGGCTGCCATTGTGCCTGTGCTCCCCCCTGGGCCCCCGTCCTGGTTCTGGATTTGTCTCTTTAGATCTGTTATCTCATGTTGTAGCTTGATGTTTTCTTGTTGGAGGGCTTGTACTTTACATTGCATTTCTCCTAGAGCTGCTGTGAATTCACATTTCAGTTTGTTTATTTCATTAAGTGCTTTGTCGTTTGCATTTTTGTCACTTTGGTTTCTTTGAAGTTCCTCCTTGAACTGTACAAAGTCTCTCTCCAATTGAGATAAACAGTCTCTGAGAATGTTGGGTGTTGGGTGGGAAGCATCCTCACCTACAGACACAGGGGGGTCCTTGGGGACTGTCTCTGGTTTTTGCTCTTGCTTGTGTTTTTGAGCTTCGTTTTTAATATCAGGAAATGTTCTTTCAAACTGAGTGAGGTTATCCTCAGTTCCTTGTACCATGATGGTGCCAGTGTTATAGATGTTTATGGTGAGTACTGTGTCCTCCTCATCCCCAGTTTCCTTTACCCTGATCTGCCGGCCCCGGTTGATGCCGCCCTTTGAGATGTTTTCATAATAGTTGCAGAAGGCTTTGTTCCAGGCATTGGGCTGCTCGGTGAAGAAGACCACATCCGTTTTCCTCCTAATTGGCTCTTTATAAGTAAAGTCGGCATAGAGGGTCTCTGGATTCTGTCTGGTGGTGGCATCTTTTATGGCTTTCCTTGCCTGAATGCTCCGCAGCCCTTCTGAGTATGTTATCTCCAGGATGTCTGACCCCCTGCTGGCTGAGGCTGCCTGGCTCCTCTGCTCATCTATGTTGCTGGACTTTACGTGGTCTAAATTGTGATTTTGCATGTTTTAAATATTATCCTTATTTCTATGGAGTTTGGTCTCTAGCAGTTTCTGGTGAGGGTGTAGGGGTTGGTGTTGGAGCAGGAGCTCTTACCTGTGGCTGCTGAGGATCTTTGGACTCTTGAGGTTGATGGTCCTTGTAGCCTTGTGGTCTGTCTTGATGATTGTTGGCTGTCCTCAAAGCAAGATTCTTGTTTTGTCCTTTAAATCCAAAAAAAGTTTTTCCTTTTTATGAAGAGCTTTAGTGCTGCTCGCTTCTGTATCCCATGGAGTTTGTATTTCCCAGGTTTCGTCTTAGAATTTGCTCATTACAAGGTATAAAGTGATGAAAACTCAGGAGCTCATGTTCAGTGCTGCTTACTCCTGGACTGCTGGGCGGGATCTATCTATCTCCTATCTATCTATCTATCTATCTATCTATCTATCTATCTATCTCCTATCTATCTATCTATCTATCTATCTATCTATCTATCTATCTATCTATCTCCTATCTATCTATCTATCTCCTATCTATCTATCTTCTATCTATATCTATCTATCTCCTATCTATATCTGTCTATCTATCTCCTATCTATCTATCTATCTCCTATCTATCTATCTATCTATCTATCTATCTATCTATCTATCTATCTCCTATCTATCTATCTATCTATCTATCTATCTATCTATCTATCTCCTATCTATCTATCTATCTATCTATCTATCTATCTCCTATCTATCTATCTATCTATCTATCTATCTATCTATCTCCTATCTATCTATCTATCTTCTATCTATCTATCTCCTATCTATCTATCTTCTATCTATCTATCTCCTATCTATCTATCTATCTATCTATCTATCTATCTATCTATCTATCTATATCTATCTATACTCCTATCTATCTATCTATTTATCTATCTATCTATCTATCTATATCTATCTATCTATATCTATCTTCTATCTATATCTATCTATCTCCTATCTATATCTGTCTATCTATCTCCTATCTATCTATCTATCTATCTATCTATCTATCTATCTATCTTCTATCTATCTATCTCCTATCTATCTATCTATCTATCTATCTATCTATCTATCTTCTATCTATCTATCTCCTATCTATCTATCTATCTATCTATCTATCTATCTATCTATCTATCTCCTATCTATCTCCTATCTATCTATCTATCTATCTATCTATCTATCTATCTATCTATCTATCTCCTATCTATCTATCTATCTATCTATCTCCTATCTTCTATCTCTATCTATCTATCTATCTATCTATCTCCTATCTATCTATCTATCTATCTATCTATCTCCTATCTATCTATCTATCTATCTATCTATCTATCTATCTATCTCCTATCTTCTATCTCTATCTATCTATCTATCTATCTATCTATCTATCTCCTATCTATCTATCTATCTATCTATCTATCTATCTATCTCCTATCTTCTATCTATCTATCTATCTATCTATCTATCTCCTATCTATCTATCTATCTATCTATCTATCTATCTATCTATCTATCTATCAGCTATAAGGTAAGAAGTGGTATATGGTTGTGAGGAGTGGTATACGGCTATAAGGTGCGCCTCCTCTGCCGCCCCTTGCAGTAAAGGGTTACTCCTCCGCCGCCCCTTGCAGTAAAGGGTTACTCCTCCTCCGCCACCTTGCAGTAAAAGGGTTACTTCTCTGCCGCCCCTTGCAGTAAAGGGTTACTCCTCTGCCAACCCCTTGCAGTAAAGGGTTACTCCTCGGCCGCCCCTTGCAGTAAAGGGTTACTCCTCTGCCGCCCCTTGCAGTAAAGGGTTACTCCTCCGCCGCCCCTTGCAGTAAAAGGTTACTCCTCCGCCGCCCTTTTCAGTAAAGGGTTACTCCTCCGCCGCCCCTTGCAGTAAAGGGTTACTCCTCCGCCGCCCCTTGCAGTAAAGGGTTACTCCTCTGCCGCCCCTTGCAGTAAAGGGTTACTCCTCCGCCGCCCCTTGCAGTAAAAGGTTACTCCTCCGCCGCCCTTTTCAGTAAAGGGTTACTCCTCCGCCGCCCCTTGCAGTAAAGGGTTACTCCTCCGCCGCCCCTTGCAGTAAAGGGTTACTCCTCCGACGCCCCTTGCAGTAAAGGGTTAATCCTCCGCTGCCCCTTGCAGTAAAGGGTTACTCCTCCGCCGCCCCTTGCAGTAAAGGGTTACTCCTCGGCCGCCCCCTGCAGTAAAGGGTTACTCCTCCGCCGCCCCTTGCAGTAAAGGGTTACTCCTCCGCCGCCCCTTGCAGTAAAGGGTTACTCCTCCGCCGCCCCTTGCAGTAAAAGGTTACTCCTCCGCCGCCCCTTGCAGTAAAGGGTTACTCCTCCGCCGCCCCTTGCAGTAAAGGGTTACTCCTCCGCCGCCCCTTGCAGTAAAAGGTTACTCCTCCGCCGCCCTTTTCAGTAAAGGGTTACTCCTCCGCCGCCCCTTGCAGTAAAGGGTTACTCCTCCGCCGCCCCTTGCAGTAAAGGGTTACTCCTCTGCCGCCCCTTGCAGTAAAGGGTTACTCCTCCGCCGCCCCTTGCAGTAAAAGGTTACTCCTCCGCCGCCCTTTTCAGTAAAGGGTTACTCCTCCGCCGCCCCTTGCAGTAAAGGGTTACTCCTCCGCCGCCCCTTGCAGTAAAGGGTTACTCCTCCGACGCCCCTTGCAGTAAAGGGTTACTCCTCCGCCGCCCCTTGCAGTAAAGGGTTACTCCTCCGCCGCCCCTTGCAGTAAAGGGTTACTCCTCGGCCGCCCCCTGCAGTAAAGGGTTACTCCTCCGCCGCCCCTTGCAGTAAAGGGTTACTCCTCCGCCGCCCCTTGCAGTAAAGGGTTACTCCTCCGCCGCCCCTTGCAGTAAAAGGTTACTCCTCCGCCGCCCCTTGCAGTAAAGGGTTACTCCTCTGCCGCCCCTTGCAGTGAAGGGTTACTCCTCCGCCGCCCCTTGCAGTAAAGGGTTACTCCTCCGCCGCCCCTTGCAGTAAAGGGTTACTCCTCCGCCGCCCCTTGCAGTAAAGGGTTACTCCTCCGCCGCCCCTTGCAGTAAAGGGTTACTCCTCCGCCGCCCCTTGCAGTAAAGGGTTACTCCTCCGCCGCCCCTGCAGTAAAGGGTTACTCCTCGGCCGCCCCTTGCAGTAAAGGGTTACTCCTCCGACGCCCTTGCAGTAAAGGGTTACTCCTCGGCTGCCCCTTGCAGTAAAGGGTTACTCCTCCGCCGCCCCTGCAGTAAAGGGTTACTCCTCCGACGCCCCTTGCAGTAAAGGGTTACTCCTCCGCCGCCCCTTGCAGTAAAGGGTTACTCCTCGGCCGCCCCTTGCAGTAAAGGGTTACTCCTCCGCCGCCCCTGCAGTAAAGGGTTACTCCTCTGCCGCCCCTTGCAGTAAAGGGTTACTCCTCCACCGCCCCTGCAGTAAAGGGTTACTCCTCCGCCACCCTTTGCAGTAAAGGGTTTACTTCTCCGCCGCCCCTTGCAGTAAAGGGTTACTCCTCCGACGCCCTTGCAGTAAAGGGTTACTCCTCCGCCGCCCTTTGCAGTAAAGGGTTACTCCTCTGCCGCCCATTGCAGTAAAGGGTTACTCCTCCGCCGCCCCTTGCAGTAAAGGGTTACTCCTCTGCCGCCCCTTGCAGTAAAGGGTTACTCCTCCACCGCCCCTGCAGTAAAGGGTTACTCCTCCGCCACCCCTTGCAGTAAAGGGTTACTCCTCCGCCGCCCCTTGCAGTAAAGGGTTACTCCTCCGCCGCCCCTGCAGTAAAGGGTTACTCCTCCGCCGCCCCTGCAGTAAAGGGTTACTCCTCTGCCGCCCCTTGCAGTAAAGGGTTACTCCTCCGCCAGCATCAGACCTCCGCACTGCTCCATTTGCCGCCGTCATTTCACGGTAATTTCAGTTGTTTTTATCGTTTGTTCCTTCCACCGTAATTTATTTATTTAATCTTTCCCCCCATAGCAATGTTCCACAGATCCCTATTACACGTCCGCCAGAACGGCCGCTGATGTATGCATCCCCGCTCCCAAAGCCAGCACAAGGAAACATGGAAAAAGCAAAAATAAAAAAAAATAAATAAAAAAAATAAAAGCTGTTTCTGCAGCAAAAATAATGGCAGGGGATTGAATCAGGGAGCGGCGGTGGTTTCCGTATCCAAGGTGACAGAACTGGCCGCCACATTCATCATCTTATATATTACCAGGCGATCGATACCAGGGTAGCCATCTGGATACAGGGCGAGAGGGAAGCAGCATCCAGCACTGAGGTTTCATGTCAGTCACAAAGCATTCTGGGAGTCCGGAGACGGACGCCTCATCTCGCCTCTTTAGCCCGGCTCCTCTCACAGGAGAATTAAAGGGCACACAACGCCACCCATACTCTCATTTATTCTCCTGCCCTAAGAAATTCTTCTCTTCTGTTGTAAATTTTTTTAAAAATTACAAAGAATTTTTTTTTTTCTGGGGTTCCTTTTCTTTATGACCTAATTGTGTTTCACTAAATAAAATATCAAATGAGAAAAAATTCTTTTTGATTTGAATTTCAAAAAATTCTGACGGTTTAAAGTCGAGTTTTATGTTATTTTTACATAAATACAAATAAATAAAATACAAAATAAAATAAATACAAATAGAAACACAAAATAAATAAAAAAATTATAGAAAAAAAAATAAAAAATGGAACGTTAGAATATTTCTTTATTTTCTCCTTTCATTTGGAAGTGGAGAAAATATTTTCTGAAAAGAGACAAAAATTTCCTCCGGGTCTTTAGTCATCAGCGGACATTGCGGGATAGTCGCGTGCCGCTGTATTGTGGCGTGGTAGATTAGAATTAGTGTGACGAGGGTCGGTCCCCGGCCGGGAGGGTCGTACATCAGCCGCTCCGAGCTAATAACGGACGCACTTTTATAGCCTCCCCCAAATACCGGACACCACAAAGTGCTCGGACGGCGCTGCGGATTCTGGGCGCTCACAATCAGCCGGGATTACGCTAAAATTATGCAGAAAAAGAATTTAATAAAAGCAAAGAAATAACACACATCCGAGTGAAGGTGATAATTCACTGAGTGGGATGTGAAGCTTCTCAGAATACACAAAAACTCAAGTTGAAAAACAAACAAACAAAAAAACAGAAAAGTATTTTTGGGGATCTTTGAAATCCATAAAATAGGTAAAATATATCAAATAAATATTATTATTATTGTTGTATTTGTGATAAAGCTGCACATTCTCGGAAAATCGGGAAAATGTGGATCTTGAATGGAAGGTTTGAGGTTCTCTTTATAGTGAGAAGCAAAATAACAGGACGACGTAATGTAGTAAAATATAAAAATAAAAGCCAAAGTTAAAGAAAAAAAAGAGAAATACATGTACCTTTAAAAATGGGTCATTTTAGAAAATGAAGACTTTAAAAATTAGGTTGTGTTATTATGTGCTGTAGGGTTTTTTTAAACTGCATTTTGACTTGTTTTGTCCAATTGGAGCGATTTGTTAAAAACTAAGATGTATCTTACAGAGGGAGAGGTGATAGATAGGAGATAGATAGATAGATAGATAGATAGATAGATAGATAGATAGATAGGAGATAGATAGATAGATAGATAGGAGATAGATAGGAGATAGATAGGAGATAGATAGGAGATAGATAGATAGATAGATAGATAGATAGATAGATAGATAGATAGGAGATAGATAGATAGAAGATAGATAGATAGATAGATAGATAGATAGATAGATAGGTGATAGATAGATGATAGATAGGAGATAGATAGATAGATAGATAGATAGATAGATAGATAGATAGATAGATAGATAGATAGATAGATAGGAGATAGATAGGAGATAGATAGATATAGATAGATAGATAGATAGATAGATAGATAGATAGGAGATAGATAGATAGATAGATAGATAGATAGATAGATAGATAGATAGATAGATAGATAGATAGGAGATAGATAGATAGATAGATAGGAGATAGATAGATATAGATAGATAGATAGATAGATAGATAGATAGATAGATAGATAGAGAGATAGATAGGAGATAGATAGATAGATAGATAGGAGATGGAGAGATAGATAGGAGATAGGAGATAGATAGATAGATAGATAGATAGATAGATAGGAGATAGATAGGAGATAGATAGATAGATAGATAGATAGATAGATAGATAGATAGGAGATGGAGAGATAGATAGGATATAGATAGATAGATAGATAGGAGATAGATAGATAGGAGATAGAGAGATAGATAGATAGATAGATAGATAGATAGATAGATAGATAGATAGGAGATAGATAGGAGATAGATAGATAGATAGATAGATAGATAGATAGGAGATAGATAGATAGGAGATAGAGAGATAGATAGATAGATAGATAGATAGATAGATAGATAGATAGATAGGAGATAGATAGATAGATAGGGAGATAGATAGGAGATAGATAGGAGATAGATAGATAGATAGATAGATAGATAGATAGATAGGAGATAGATAGATAGATAGATAGATAGGAGACAGATAGATAGATAATAGATAGATAGGAGATAGGAGATAGATAGATAGATAGATAGATAGATAGATAGATAGATAGATAGATAGGAGATAGATAGGAGATAGATAGATAGATAGATAGATAGATAGGAGATAGATAGATAGGAGATAGATAGGAGATAGATAGATAGATAGGAGATAGATAGATAGGAGATAGATAGATAGATAGATAGATAGATAGATAGATAGATAGATAGGAGATAGATAGGAGATAGGAGATAGATAGATAGGAGATAGATAGATAGAAGATAGATAGATAGGAGATAGATAGATAGATAGAAGATAGATAGATAGATAGGAGATAGATAGATAGATAGATAGACAGATAGATAGGAGATAGATAGATAGATAGATAGATAGGAGATAGATAGATAGATAGATAGATAGATAGAAGATAGATAGATAGGAGATAGATAGATAGATAGATAGATAGATAGATAGATAGGAGATAGATAGATAGATAGAAGATAGATAGATAGGAGATAGATAGATAGGAGATAGATAGGAGATAGATAGATAGATAGATAGATAGATAGGAGATAGATAGAAGATAGATAGGAGATAGATAGGAGATAGATAGGAGATAGATAGGAGATAGATAGGAGATAGATAGATAGATAGATAGAAGATAGATAGATAGATAGATAGATAGATAGATAGGAGATAGATAGATAGATAGATAGATAGATAGAAGATAGATAGATAGGAGATAGATAGATAGATAGATAGATAGATAGATAGATAGATAGATAGATAGGAGATAGATAGATAGATAGAAGATAGATAGATAGGAGATAGATAGATAGGAGATAGATAGGAGATAGATAGATAGATAGATAGATAGATAGATAGATAGATAGATAGGAGATAGATAGAAGATAGATAGGAGATAGATAGATAGATAGATAGATAGATAGATAGATAGATAGATAGATAGATAGATAGATAGGAGATAGGAGATATATAGGAGATAGATAGATAGATAGATAGATAGATAGATAGATAGATAGATAGATAGGAGATAGATAGATAGGAGATAGATAGGAGATAGATAGATAGGAGATAGATAGGAGATAGATAGATAGATAGATAGGAGATAGATAGATAGATAGATAGATAGATAGATAGATAGATAGGAGATAGATAGATAGATAGATAGATAGATAGGAGATAGATAGATAGATAGGAGATAGATAGATAGGAGATAGATAGGAGATAGATATATAGATAGGAGATAGATAGGAGATAGATAGATAGGTGATAGATAGGAGATAGATAGATAGATAGATAGATAGATAGATAGATAGATAGGAGATAGATAGGAGATAGATAGATAGATAGATAGATAGATAGATAGGAGATAGATAGATAGATAGATAGATAGATAGATAGATAGATAGATAGGAGATAGATAGATAGATAGATAGGAGATAGATAGATAGATAGATAGATAGATAGATAGATAGATAGGAGATAGATAGATAGATAGATAGATAGATAGATAGATAGATAGGAGATAGATAGGAGATAGATAGATAGATAGATAGATAGATAGATAGATAGGAGATAGATAGATAGATAGATAGATAGATAGATAGATAGATAGGAGATAGATAGATCGATAGATAGATAGGAGATAGATAGGAGATAGATAGATAGGAGATAGATAGATAGGAGATAGATAGATAGGAGATAGATAGATAGGAGATAGATAGATAGATAGATAGGAGATAGATAGATAGATAGATAGATAGATAGATAGATAGGAGATAGATAGGGAGATAGGAGATAGATAGATAGGAGATAGATAGATAGATAGATAGATAGATAGATAGATAGGAGATAGATAGGGAGATAGGAGATAGATAGATAGGGAGATAGATAGATAGATAGATAGATAGATAGATAGGAGATAGATAGATAGATAGATAGATAGATAGATAGATAGGAGATAGATAGATAGATAGATAGATAGATAGGAGATAGATAGGAGATAGATAGATAGATAGATAGATAGATAGATAGATAGGAGATAGATAGATAGATAGGAGATAGATAGATAGATAGATAGATAGATAGATAGATAGGAGATAGATAGGAGATAGATAGATAGATAGATAGATAGGAGATAGATAGGAGATAGATAGATAGATAGGGAGATAGATAGATAGATAGGAGATAGATAGATAGATAGATAGATAGATAGATAGGAGATAGATAGATAGATAGATAGATAGATAGATAGATAGATAGGAGATAGATAGATAGGAGATAGATAGATAGATAGATAGGAGATAGATAGATAGATAGATAGATAGATAGATAGGAGATAGATAGATAGATAGATAGGAGATAGATAGATAGGAGATAGATAGATAGATAGATAGATAGATAGATAGATAGATAGATAGGAGATAGATAGATAGGAGATAGATAGATAGATAGGAGATAGATAGATAGATAGATAGATAGATAGATAGATAGATAGATAGGAGATAGATAGATAGGAGATAGATAGATAGATAGATAGATAGATAGATAGATAGATAGATAGGAGATAGATAGGAGATAGATAGATAGATAGATAGATAGATAGATAGATAGATAGATAGGAGATAGATAGATAGGAGATAGATAGATAGATAGGAGATAGATAGATAGATAGATAGATAGATAGATAGATAGATAGATAGGAGATAGATAGATAGGAGATAGATAGATAGATAGATAGATAGGAGATAGATAGATAGATAGATAGATAGATAGATAGGAGATAGATAGATAGATAGATAGGAGATAGATAGATAGATAGGAGATAGATAGATAGATAGATAGGAGATAGATAGATAGATAGATAGATAGATAGGAGATAGATAGATAGGAGATAGATAGATAGATAGATAGGAGATAGATAGATAGGAGATAGATAGATAGATAGATAGGAGATAGATAGATAGATAGATAGATAGGAGATAGATAGATAGGAGATAGGAGATAGATAGATAGATAGATAGATAGATAGATAGATAGATAGATAGATAGATAGATAGGAGATAGATAGATAGGAGATAGATAGGAGATAGATAGGAGATAGATAGATAGATAGGAGATAGATAGATAGGAGATAGATAGATAGGAGATAGGAGATAGATAGATAGATAGATAGATAGATAGATAGATAGATAGATAGATAGTGATATCTCTGCTGGTCGGAGATATTTCGCCTCCGTTGATCAGAACATAGAAGGAAATGTAGTAGAATCTCCTTGTGAAGATCTGATCCTTCCCTCCGGGATAGATATGTCGGCCATAGTGCGGCCCCTAAGTGAGGAATGGGGATATGACAGCGAGCCCACCGGGGACCGAGGACAATAAGTATTACTATGTATGAATAAGTAAGAGCCCCCTGTAACCCACCAGCACCACCGCTCCCAGTCACATCCATGGTAGGAATATTCCCGAACTGATTAAAAGAACAAAGAAGGTGAAATAAATCACAATGAGGGGCGGTGATCCCAGCTGGGAGGGAATCCGACTTATAATGGGGAAGAACTCATCCCCTCAGCGTAATGGAAACATCATAGCTGTGCTTTACTGCACTGCTGTAAAACTGACTCACTAGTTGGTACTGCTGGGCTGCAGGACTGTGATCCTGGGTTCATGTGCTCGTTATTTTCTGCGGTGTTCCTCCGGTCGCTCTCCGTCATACACTATTACATATAGATATTTCTGCGGGGTTCCTCCGGTCGCTCTCCGTCATACACTATTACATATAGATATTTCTGCGGGGTTCCTCCGGTCGCTCTCCATCATACACTATTACATATAGATATTTCTGCGGGGTTCCTCCGGTCGCTCTCCGTCATACACTATTACATATAGATATTTCTGCGGTGTTCCTCTGGTCGCTCTCCGTCATACACTGTTACATATAGATATTTCTGCGGTGTTCCTCCGGTCGCTCTCCGTCATACACTATTACATATAGATAGATATTTCTGCGGTGTTCCTCCGGTTGCTCTCCATCATACACTATTACATATAGATATTTCTGCGGTGTTCCTCCGGTCGCTCTCCATCATACACTATTACATATAGATATTTCTGCGGGGTTCCTCCGGTCGCTCTCCGTCATACACTATTACATATAGGTATTTCTGCGGTGTTCCTCCGGTCGCTCTCCGTCATACACTATTACATATAGATATTTCTGCGGTGTTCCTCCGGTCGCTCTCCGTCATACACTATTACATATAGATATTTCTGCGGTGTTCCTCCGGTTGCTCTCCGTCATACACTGTTACATATAGGTATTTCTGCGGTGTTCCTCCGGTTGCTCTCCGTCATACACTATTACATATAGATATTTCTGCGGGGTTCCTCCGGTCGCTCTCCATCATACACTATTACATATAGATAGATATTTCTGCGGTGTTCCTCTGGTCGCTCTCCATCATACACTATTACATATAGATAGATATTTCTGCGGTGTTCCTCCGGTCGCTCTCCGTCATACACTATTACATATAGATATTTCTGCGGGGTTCCTCTGGTCGCTCTCCGTCATACACTATTACATATAGATATTTCTGCGGGGTTCCTCCGGTCGCTCTCCGTCATACACTATTACATATAGATATTTCTGCGGTGTTCCTCCGGTTGCTCTCCATCATACACTATTACATATAGATATTTCTGCGGTGTTCCTCCGGTTGCTCTCCGTCATACACTATTACATATAGATATTTCTGCGGGGTTCCTCCGGTTGCTCTCCGTCATACACTGTTACATATAGATATTTCTGCGGGGTTCCTCCGGTCGCTCTCCGTCATACACTATTACATATAGATATTTCTGCGGGGTTCCTCCGGTCGATCTCCGTCATACACTATTACATATAGATAGATATTTCTGCGGTGTTCCTCCGGTTGCTCTCCGTCATACACTATTACATATAGATATTTCTGCGGGGTTCCTCCGGTCGCTCTCCGTCATACTATATATTTAGTAACCAATGAAACTTTCCCTCTAACACTCAGGGAGCGGAGTAAAGTATCGCCCGTTGCTGCCCGCCTGCCGCCGCCCGCCATGCTGGATCCGGGCAGAATTATGCCCGTGTTTATTTATGTAAATCAATGTGCGGCCATGCATATGCAAATGCCCCGACCGACATCTTTCTGCATATGAAACACTTCCCCATCCACTCACCATAAGTTAAATAGGTTAATGAGAGCGCTTTTGCATATCTAACTTGCATATCTTTGCATGCACCGCGCTGATTTGCATACATTTGCGGGGAATCATTTGCATACATTTGCATACATAATTCCCATATCTCGCCGCTAGCAAATTGCTTTGTTCTTTCTAAGTGTTGTGGTAAAGTTGCAGCGCGGCGATGAAGGTGCGGCACTAAAATAGCGCAGTGACTGACACCAGTGACTCATCCATTCCGCACATACATCACTCTTATCATTACATTAAAAATAGAGGTCTCACATGAGAGTGGGCTCTAACAGCTCTGCTTAAAGGGACACTCCACCTTTACATCAATCTCTGGGAGGTAGAGTTAGTTTTATACATTGTTCTGTACTAGCAGGTGCATAAGGTGTACAGCCAAACAGTTTCTATGGGCACACTGGAAAGATAGTGCTGCCTCCCTGTCTCTCTCTGTAAATGATGTATGTACAGATAGTGCTGCCTCCTTGTCTCTCTCTGTAAATGATGTATGTACAGATAGTGCTGCCTCCCTGTCTCTCTCTGTAAATGATGTAAGTACAGATAGTGCTGCCTCCCTGTCTCTCTCTGTAAATGATGTATGTACAGATAGTGCTGCCTCCCTGTCTCTCTCTGTAAATGATGTATGTTCAGATAGTGCTGCCTCCCTGTCTCTCTCTGTAAATGATGTAAGTACAGATAGTACTGCCTTCTTGTCTCTCTCTGTAAATGATGTATGTCAGATAGTGCTGCCTCCCTGTCTCTCTCTGTAAATGATGTATGTACAGATAGTGCTGCCTCCCTGTCTCTCTCTGTAAATAATGTAAGTACAGATAGTGCTGCCTCCCTGTCTCTCTCTGTAAATGATGTAAGTACAGATAGTACTGCCTTCTTGTCTCTCTCTGTAAATGATGTATGTACAGATAGTACTGCCTTTTTGTCTCTCTCTGTAAATGATGTAAGTACAGATAGTGCTGCCTCCCTGTCTCTCTCTGTAAATGATGTATGTACAGATAGTGCTGCCTCCCTGTCTCTCTCTGTAAATGATGTAAGTACAGATAGTACTGCCTTCTTGTCTCTCTCTATAAATGATGTAAGTACAGATAGTACTGCCTTCTTGTCTCTCTCTATAAATGATGTAAGTACAGATAGTACTGCCTTCTTGTCTCTCTCTGTAAATGATGTATGTACAGATAGTACTGCCTCCCTGTCTCTCTCTGTAAATGATGTATGTACAGATAGTGCTGCCTCCCTGTCTCTCTCTGTAAATGATGTATGTACAGATAGTACTGCCTTTTTGTCTCTCTCTGTAAATGATGTATGTACAGATAGTGCTGCCTCCCTGTCTCTCTCTGTAAATTATGTATGTACAGATAGTGCTGCCTCCCTGTCTCTCTCTGTAAATGATGTATGTATAGATAGTACTGCCTTTTTGTCTCTCTCTGTAAATGATGTATGTATAGATAGTACTGCCTCCCTGTCTCTCTCTGTAAATGATGTATGTATAGATAGTGCTGCCTCCCTGTCTCTCTTTGTAAATTACTCCCTGTCTCTCTTTGTAAATGATGTAAGTACAGATAGTGCTGCCTCCTTGTCTCTCTCTGTAAATGATGTATGTACAGATAGTGCTGCCTCCTTGTCTCTCTCTGTAAATGATGTATGTACAGATAGTACTGCCTCCTTGTCTCTCTCTGTAAATGATGTATGTACAGATAGTACTGCCTCCTTGTCTCTCTCTGTAAATGATGTATGTACAGATAGTACTGCCTCCCTGTCTCTCTTTGTAAATGATGTAAGTACAGATAGTACTGCTCCCCTTTCCCTTTGTGTAGGCAGTGTAGGAAAAGATACTACTGCGCCCCTGTCTTTGATTGTAAGTTATGTATGTATAGATAGTACTGCCTCCATGTTACTCCCTGTAAGTTATGTATGTATAGATAGTACTGCCTTCTTGTCTCTCTCTGTAAATGATGTATGTACAGATAGTACTGCCTCCCTGTCTCTCTCTGTAAATGATGTAAGTACAGATAGTGCTGCCTCCCTGTCTCTCTCTGTAAATGATGTATGTACAGATAGTGCTGCCTCCCTGTCTCTCTCTGTAAATGAGGTATGTTCAGATAGTGCTGCCTCCCTGTCTCTCTCTGTAAATGATGTAAGTACAGATAGTACTGCCTTCTTGTCTCTCTCTGTAAATGATGTATGTCAGATAGTGCTGCCTCCCTGTCTCCCTCTGTAAATGATGTATGTACAGATAGTGCTGCCTCCCTGTCTCTCTCTGTAAATGATGTAAGTACAGATAGTACTGCCTTCTTGTCTCTCTCTATAAATGATGTAAGTACAGATAGTACTGCCTTCTTGTCTCTCTCTATAAATGATGTAAGTACAGATAGTACTGCCTTCTTGTCTCTCTCTGTAAATGATGTATGTACAGATAGTACTGCCTTCTTGTCTCTCTCTGTAAATGATGTATGTACAGATAGTACTGCCTCCCTGTCTCTCTCTGTAAATGATGTATGTACAGATAGTGCTGCCTCCCTGTCTCTCTCTGTAAATGATGTATGTACAGATAGTACTGCCTTTTTGTCTCTCTCTGTAAATGATGTATGTACAGATAGTGCTGCCTCCCTGTCTCTCTCTGTAAATTATGTATGTACAGATAGTGCTGCCTCCCTGTCTCTCTCTGTAAATGATGTATGTATAGATAGTACTGCCTTTTTGTCTCTCTCTGTAAATGATGTATGTATAGATAGTGCTGCCTCCCTGTCTCTCTTTGTAAATTACTCCCTGTCTCTCTTTGTAAATAATGTAAGTACAGATAGTGCTGCCTCCTTGTCTCTCTCTGTAAATGATGTATGTACAGATAGTGCTGCCTCCTTGTCTCTCTCTGTAAATGATGTATGTACAGATAGTACTGCCTCCTTGTCTCTCTCTGTAAATGATGTATGTACAGATAGTACTGCCTCCTTGTCTCTCTCTGTAAATGATGTATGTACAGATAGTACTGCCTCCCTGTCTCTCTTTGTAAATGATGTAAGTACAGATAGTACTGCTCCCCTTTCCCTTTGTGTAGGCAGTGTAGGAAAAGATACTACTGCGCCCGTCTTTGATTGTAAGTTATGTATGTATAGATAGTACTGCCTCCATGTTACTCCCTGTAAGTTATGTATGTATAGATAGTACTGCCTCCCTGTAAGTTATGTAGGTACAGATAGTACTGCCTCCCTGTTTCTCCCTGTAAGTTATGTAGGCACAGATAGTACTGCCTCCCTTTTTCTCCCTGTAAGTTATGTAGGCACAGATAGTACTGCCTCCCTTTTTCTCCCTGTAAGTTATGTAGGCACAGATAGTACTGCCTTCCTGTTACTCCCTGTAAGTTATGTAAGTACAGATAGTCCTACCTCACTGTTTCTCCCTGTAACTTATGTAGGCACAGATAGTACTACCTCCCTGTTTCTTCCTGTGAGGGTAATATTACACGGAATGATAATCAGCCGATTATCGTTCCGTGTAATAAATACAACGATCAGATTGTTGATATAGGTTTGAACCTATAATTGTCGGGCACCGACCCCACATCGCTATGTGCAATTGCAGCGTGCAGCCAGCGACTGACAATTTACATTACCTATCCAGGCTGCAGGGCTCCTCTTGCAGTCCGCTTCTCCCCGGGTCCCGCGCGTTGCAGCTTCAGAGCGGCCTGTCTCAGCTGACAGGCCGCTCAGCCAATCACTGGCCGGGTGCTTGTTTACAGTTATTATCGGGCCTTGATTGACCCATGTAATACTACCCTAAGTTATGTAGGCACAGATGGTACTGCCTCCATGTTTCTCCCTGGATGTTATGTAGGCACTAGTGATAAGCGAATAGTATTCAATCGAATAGTACGCTATTCACACTATTTGATTGCAGTCAAATATTCGAACGATAAAGCAGTAAAAATTAGATTAGCCCTCCCACCCCCCTGGCACTTTTTTCCAGCCAATAAACATGCAGGGGGGGGGGGGGGAGGACAGCCACTTGTAATAGGAAGTTAGGGAGGAAGGGACCCCCTAAAGCCCGTTTAGGGCTAAAACTATAAAAAACAGAGATTTAGAAGCTGTTGTGAGACAGTGTGTTTAGACATCTACTGACAGTGTATACGGCTGTATACTGTGAGTGCGGGATAATACATGTTATCTTGCTACTACTGATTTGCGCAGTCTGCGTCCTGTAAAGGAGTTGAACGGCTCTTTCATTTGTTTGTTCGTGAATGTTTGGCGAATACGAACCGATCACAAACATTGAGATGTTGGCTCATCACTAGTGTTAGATGCAGCCAGTAATGCTTCCCCTGCTGTCCTATACGTACCCAGGCATGCTTCCCCTGCTGTCCTATACGTACCCAGGCATGCTTCCCCTGCTGTCCTATATGTACCCAGGCATGCTTCCCCTGCTGTCCTATATGTACCCAGGCACGCTTCCCCTGCTGTCCTATATGTACCCAGGCATGCTTCCCCTGCTGTCCTATATGTACCCAGGCATGCTTCCCCTGCTGTCCTATACGTACCCAGGCATGCTTCCCCCGCTGTCCTATATACACCCAGGCATGCTTCCCCTGCTGTCCTATATGTACCCAGGCATGCTTCCCCTGCTGTCCTATATACACCCAGGCATGCTTCCCCTGCTGTCCTATATGTACCCAGGCATGCTTCCTCTGCTATCGAGAGCTATTCGAATGGAATTTTGCATTATCGAATATTTCACTATTCACTCATCTCTAGTAGGCACACATAGTATTACCTTCCTGTTTCTCCCTGTACGTTATGTAGGCACTGATAGTACTTCTCCCCTGTATTTCCATGTTAACCATGCAGGTACAGATAGTACTGCCTTCCTGTAAGTTATGTAGGTACAGATAGTACTGCCTTCCTGTTTCTCCCTGTAAGTTATGTAGGCACAGATAGTGCTGCCTCCCTGTTAGTTATGTAGACACAGATGGTACTGCCTCCCTGTTAGTTATGTAGACACAGATGGTACTGCCTCCCTGTTTCTTCCTGTAAGTTAGTTATGTAGGCACAGATAGTACTTCTCCACTGTAGTTCCATGTTAAGGCTGGGTTCACACTACGTATATTTCAGTCAGTATTGTGGTCCTCATCTTGCAACCAAAACCAGGAGTGGATTAAAAACACAGAAAGGCTCTGTTCACACAATGTTGAAACTGAGTGGATGGCCGCCATTTAATGGCAAATATTTGCTGTTATTTTAAAACAACGGCTGTTATATTGAAATAATGGCAGTTATTTACTGTTATATGGCGGCCATCCACTCAATTTCAACATTGTGTGGACAGATCCTTTCTGTGTTTTTAATCCACTCCTGGTTTTGGTTGCAATATGAGGACCACAATACTGACTGAAATATACGTAGTGTGAACCCAGCCTAACCATGCGGGAACAGATAGTACTGCCTCCCTGTAAGTTATGTAGGCACAGATAGTACTGCCTCCCTGTTTCTCCCTGTAAGTTATATAGGCACAGATACTGCTGTCTGTCTTGTGTGGCAAGTCATCTTGCAGTGATTTATTCACACGTCACTTAGGCTGTGAGAATCTCATAGAGACGGATATCTTATTAGACTCAGAAACTGGTATCTGAATATCTGATAAAATGTGGATGTGAATATAAATTTATCTATTACTATAAAACCTTCCAACCGTTGGAAGATTTTACTATTATTTCTAAGTGCCTCCCTATCTATAACACATTATACATAACGTAAGGTAAGTGCCTCCCTATCTATAACACATTATACATAACGTAAGGTAAGTGCTTCCCAATCTATAACACATTATACATAACGTAAGGTAAGTGCTTCCCTATCTATAACACATTATACATAACGTAAGGTAAGTGCTTCCCTATAGCACATTATACATAACGTAAGGTAAGTGCTTCCCTATAACACATTATACATAACGTAAGGTAAGTGCTTCCCTATAACACATTATACATAACGTAAGGTAAGTGCTTCCCTATCTATAACACATTATACATAACGTAAGGTAAGTGCTTCCCTATCTATAACACATTATACATAACGTAAGGTAAGTGCTTCCCTATAACACATTATACATAACGTAAGGTAAGTGCTTCCCTATAGCACATTATACATAACGTAAGGTAAGTGCCTCCCTATCTATAACACATTATACATAACGTAAGGTAAGTGCCTCCCTATCTATAACACATTATACATAACGTAAGGTAAGTGCTTCCCAATCTATAACACATTATACATAACGTAAGGTAAGTGCTTCCCTATCTATAACACATTATACATAACGTAAGGTAAGTGCTTCCCTATAGCACATTATACATAACGTAAGGTAAGTGCTTCCCTATAGCACATTATACATAACGTAAGGTAAGTGCTTCCCTATAACACATTATACATAACGTAAGGTAAGTGCTTCCCTATAACACATTATACATAACGTAAGGTAAGTGCTTCCCTATAACACATTATACATAACGTAAGGTAAGTGCTTCCCTATCTATAACACATTATACATAACGTAAGGTAAGTGCTTCCCTATCTATAACACATTATACATAACGTAAGGTAAGTGCTTCCCTATCTATAACACATTATACATAACGTAAGGTAAGTGCTTCCCTATAACACATTATACATAACGTAAGGTAAGTGCTTCCCTATCTATAACACATTATACATAATGTAAGGTAAGTGCTTCCCTATCTATAACACATTATACATAACGTAAGGTAAGTGCTTCCCTATAACACATTATACATAACGTAAGGTAAGTGCTTCCCTATAACACATTATACATAACGTAAGGTAAGTGCTTCCCTATAACACATTATACATAACGTAAGGTAAGTGCTTCCCTATCTATAACACATTATACATAACGTAAGGTAAGTGCTTCCCTATCTATAACACATTATACATAACGTAAGGTAAGTGCTTCCCTATCTATAACACATTATACATGACGTAAGGTAAGTGCTTCCCTATAGCACATTATACACAGTGGCGGTCTTTGGCACTAAGCATACCAAGCGATCGCTTGGGGCCCCCAACATCCAGGGGGGCCCCCACGCCCCGCTCTTGTGCTCAAGACCGCTGGACATGGCCGCTGCCCCGCTCGCTGCTGCCATCTGAACTGTAACTATAAGCACTCGTAATGAGCGCTCATAGTTACATGCAGCAGCACTGACAGGGCGGGAGACATTGGCTCCCTTCCTGTCAGTCACTCTTGTGGCCGCAGGAAGGGTTTTCCCTGCGGTCACAAGTGGCAGCTTTGTCCTTGTGGTGCCGGCGCTCCAGTGACATCACTGGAGCATCGGCGCCAGGACAAGGGGAGTGCGGCCTCTTGTGATCGCAGGGAAAACCCTTCCTGCGGCCACAAGAGTGAAGAGAAGAGGAGACGCCCGTACCCAGGTGAGTATAAGTGTTTGTTTTATTGTGTTATATACTATATGGGAGGGGGAGCACACAGGGGGGCTATATAACAGGGGGAGCACACAGGGGGGCTATAGACTACTGGGGCTTCACAGAGGGGTCTATATACTACTGGGGGCAGCACACAGGGGGTCTATATACTACTTGGGGCAGCAGAATGAGGTCTATATACAAATTGGAGAGCACACAGGAGGTCTAAATCCAAGTGGGGGAGCACACAGGGGGGCTATATACTACTGGGGGAGCACACAGGGGGGCTATGTACTACTGGTGGGGCACACAGGGGGTCTATATACTACTGGGGGAACATACAGGGGGTCTATATACTACTTGTGAGGCACACAGGTGGTCTATATATAACTGGGGGAGCACACAGGGGTCTGTATACTACTGGGGCAGCACACAAGGGGTCTATATAATACTGGTGGGGCACACAGGGGGTCTATATACTACTGGGGGAACCACACAGGGGGTTTATATACTACTGGAGGAGCACACAGGGGTCTATACCCAAGTGGGAGAGCACACAGGAGGTCTATATCCAAGTGGGGGAGCACACAGGGGGGCTAAATACCACTGAGGGAGCACACAGGGGGCTGATATACTAGTGGGGGAGCACACAGGGGTATATACAACTGGGGGCAGCACACAGGAGGTCTATATACTTCTGGGGGAGCACACGGGGGGCTATATATAACTGGGGGAACACACAGGGGTCTTTATACTACTGGGGGCAGGACACAAGGGGTATATACTATTGGGGGCAGCACACAAGGAGTATATATTACTGGCGGTAGCGCACAAGGGGTATATTCTACTGGGAGCAACACACAGTGGTCTATTGTTTTGGAACGCGTGTCGAGGGGGGGGGCCCCAGACATAACTTCGCTTGGGGCCCCAGAAATGCCAAGACCGCCCCTGATTATACATAACGTCCTCCTCTTATATCTGTACAGGAGGGTCTGAACTAATGAGTGACGTACAGAATTTGCTCTGGCGCTTCCTCTATCCACTCACTAGGGGGCAGTGTAACACACAGATTTATGACGGAGTTTTCTGCAGCTTCACAGCCCAACCTTCAGGTCTAATGGCGGCAGCGATGCTTTATGACTCCATTGTATCTTCCACCTTCTCACATAAAGCTTCAGTGCAGACATAATAGTGGCGGGAACCTTCCCGGTGAGTTATGTGAACCAGAACAATCAGCGATAGTGACGGCAATAATCTGCAGCAATAAGGACTGACTGTGGAACCGGGATGGGGAGCACAGCAGACCCCTCGCTTCCATCTGGCTGGAGACCGACATGACGGATGGGTGGGCAGCACACTATAAGGCCTGGCTCACCAGTGGGGGCTCGCTCGCCATTGGGTCAAACACTAAATTCTTCTACTTGATCTGAGGTCCAATAGAAGTGAATAGTAAATGTATAAATCTCTTATAATTATCCTACCTCTTCCTATAAATGAGGACAGCACTGAAAGATAGCACAGATAGTACTACCAGCCCATCTTTCCATATACATGATACCTTCACAAATAGTACTACCCCCATTTAACCATATAAATTATATATGCACAGATAGTACTACCAGCCCATCTTTCCATATACATGATACCTTCACAGATAGTACTACCCCCATCTTACCATATAAATGACATAGGCACAGATAGTACTACCTGCCCATCTTTCCATATACATGATACCTTCACAGATAGTACTACCCCCATCTTACCATATAAATGACATAGGCACAGATAGTACTACCCCCATCTTACCATATAAATGACATAGGCACAGATAGTACTACCAGCCCATCTTTCCATATACATGATACCTTCACAGATAGTACTACCCCCATTTAACCATATAAATTATATATGCACAGATAGTACTGCCTGCCCATCTTTCCATATAAATGATACATGCACAGATAGTACTACCCCTATCTTACCATATAAATGATACATGCACAGATAGTACTACCCCTATCTTACCATATAAATGATATATGCACAGATAGTACTACCTCCTCATCTTTCCATATCAATGCTATAGGCACAGATAGTACTTCCTGCCCATCTTTCCATATAAATGATGTAGATACAGATATGACTGACTTCCTGCTTTTCCATGTACATAATTTAAACACAGACTCTACTGCCTCTCTGTTCTCACACTTAGGCTATGTTCACACTATGTATGTGTGCGGCTGTATTTTTTATGCGGCTGTAAATGTTCGGATGAAACTACGGCTGTGGGAAAAAATAGACATGCGGCTGAAAACATACGGTCATTTACTTGGAAATCTGGTTCAACTAAAAATAACAAATAAAATGTTAAGAAAGTGATGCAAACACCTCTGGATGCATCTGGGAAAGCAGGGAAACAGTTTACATGAATCGCTATTACCGGGGTTTGCGATCCTCTGCAGTAATGCCGATGTCTCTCATGGTTAATATATTGAATTAATGAAACACATTTTCGTTGTAATAAAGTCCCTTTCATTGTTCAATAATTAAATTTAAACGAATCCATCATTTTGCAATTAAATATACTGTTAAAATAAATATATATATAAATAAATGTATATTTATATATATATTTATTTTTTGACAGTATATTTAATTGCACAATGATGGATTCGTTTGAATTAAATTATTGAACAAGGAAACTGAATTTATTTCAACGAAAATGTGTTTTATTAATTAAATATTAATTAGTACAGGAAGCTCCATAAGCCGTTAATTCATATTGCCGGTAATAGAGCATTCTGTACTAATCATCACTTTACTTTAATGAAAACATCAAATGTTTCTTCTAATTATGTTATCACAATAGCATTATTAGAAGAAACATTTAGAATTATATGTGCGCTCAGCTGATTGGCTGATCGGCTGAGCGCACATATAATGAGCCGGTCCGCAGCACAGTGACTTCATTGTGCTGCGGACCAGCGAAGAGACAACATCGGGGTGAGTATAGAGCTCTCCCCACCCCCTCCCCTGCACTGCACCCCTCCCAGCAAGGAAGGGGGGGGGGGTCACTTAACCCCTTCCTTGCTGGGAAGGGTGCAGTCTGACATTAGTCTGGCCCCCAAGGGGTTAAGGGGGTACCAATATTTCCCTTTTTGTTTTTCAGATATCGGTATCCTGTGGATTACGTCGGATTCCGTGGACTACAGTGCAGTGCTGGGGAGGGGGTGGGGAGAGCTCTATACTCACCCCGATGTGTCCTCTTCGCTGGTCCGCAGCACAATGAAGTCACTGTGCTGCGGACCGGCTCATTATATGTGCGCTGAGCCGATCAGCCAATCAGCTGAGCGCACATATAATTCTAAATGTTTCTTCTAATAATGCTATTGTGATAACATAATTAGAAGAAACATTTGATGTTTTCATTAAAGTAAAGTGATGATTAGTACAGAATGCTCTATTGCCGGCATATGAATTAACGGCTTATGGAGCTTCCTGTACTAATTAATATTTAATTAATAAAACACATTTTCGTTGTAATAAATTCAGTTTCGGTGTTCAATAATTTAATTCTAACGAATCCATCATTGTGCAATTAAATATACTGTCAAAAAATAAATATATAGATAAATATACATTTATTTATATATATATATTTATTTTAACAGTATATTTAATTGCACAATGATGGATTCGTTAGAATTAAATTATTGAACAACGAAAGGGACTTTATTACAAAGAAAATGTGTTTTATTAATTTATTATATTAACTATTAGAGGCATCGGCATTCGGCATCATTGCCGGCTATTTTTGAAGTACTCCGTACGGACCGCCTGTCAATCCACGGCCGCATTTCCAGCCGCAAACAATGGTCTTGTTCATTTTTTACGAGTCCGTTTACGATCGGGCCGTAGATTCATACAGAGTGTGCACTGTGCAGCCGTATATCCTATACTTTCCAGCGTACGCATGAACCGGAAAAATCCTGCCGATGATTTACAGCCCGCAATACAGCCGCACAGATACATAGTGTGAACCTAGCCTTAATGAAGAAGGTACAAACAGTACTGCCTCTCTGTACTTCCATGTTAACAGATACAGATAGTACTGCCTCCCTGTATCTTCATACAGATAATGAAGGCACAGATAGGTCTGCCTCGCTGCATTCTATGTAAATGACATGCTCACAGACAGTACTGCCCCATGTCTCTCACTGTACAGGCACAGATAGTGTTATCACCTGGATGGACACCCACTATAGATAAACTGGACCCCCCCCCTTTAAGGCACAAAATAAATTAAATTGAGGTCAGTAAGACGCAGCTTCAGTTTAAACTTAAAGAAAAAGGATTTAAAAATTTTGCAGGAAAGCAACGAGGCAATCGCAGGAAGAAAATGAAAAGCAAAATGTCACGGCTGCGGCATTACATGCGGAGAATGAGAGGTCTCGGCCGGGAATGGACAGTGACATAAATTTTCATTTTCCTTATCTCTCCTTTTCCCCTATTGAGCTGTCTAGGTTTTAATATGAAATCCAGACACTGCCGATTACCCCACCCCCACCCAGACAACTGTATATGACTGATCCTTAGAGGAATCTCCTGCATGAGAACTGTCCTGGTGTGATCTGAATTCTGCTATGATTTTAAAGGAGTATCTGAGAAATGTATGGTATATCACATCCTACACGTGGGGCTGACCGCTGGAACTTGTACCATATGAAAAATCCCCTGACTGACTGTAGCTCCCCCAATGACTATATACCAGAATATAACTACTATAATACTGTCCCTATATACAGGAATATAACTACTATAATACTGCTCCTATATACAGGAATATAACTACTATAATACTGCTCCCTATATACAGGAATATAACTACTATAATACTGCTCCTATATACAGGAATATAACTACTATAATACTGCTCCTATATACAGGAATATATCTACTATAATACTGCTCCTATATACAGGAATATAACTACTATAATACTGTCCCTATATACAGGAATATAACTACTATAATACTGCCCCTATATACAGGAATATAACTACTATAATACTGCTCCTATATACAGGAATATAACTACTATAATACTGCTCCTATATACAGGGATATAACTACTATAATACTGCTCCTATATACAGGAATATAACTACTATAATACTGCCCCCTATATACAGGAATATAACTACTATAATACTGCTCCTATATACAGGAATATAACTACTATAATACTGCTCCTATATACAGGGATATAACTACTATAATACTGCTCCTATATACAGGAATATAACTACTATAATACTGCTCCTATATACAGGAATATAACTACTATAATACTGCTTCTATATACAAGAATATACTACTATAATACTGCTGCTATATACAGGAATATAACTACTATAATACTGCTCCTATATACAGGAATATAACTACTATAATACTGCCCCTATATACAGGAATATAACTACTATAATACTGCTGCTTTATATACATGAATATAACTGCTATATATATATGTAAGAATGATGTCAGTATTATTTAGGCCATGTTCCCACATAATATTTTTTTCTCTTTTTTAACCAATACCAGGAGTAGGTTGAAAACTCAGAATCTGTGTAATTCTTTCCATTATAATTTCCTTTCCTGATTTTGGTTGATAAAAGACTGAGGCAAATCCTATGTGTGAACACGGCCTAATACTGATTGAGGAGAGGAGTCCTTGCTTTATATCCCATCCCCCTCAGTAATCCTTGTACCTTATTCTCCCATCACATTCGGTTGTTCACCCACTTCTGGCAATTTAGCGGTTAATGAATTATCAGTGAATCCCATTAAGCATGTATATATATATATCTCCATTGCTGCACACAGAGCACTAGCACTAATTAGCATATGCAAATTAATAATTATGTATGCACAGCAATAACACTGAACTGCAGTCACAGCTGGTTTGGATATTCATGGAGTGATCGGCATATAGAAGCATATTACTGTACTGTGCGGAGGGGGGGATAATACTGTGCGGGGGATACTGTATCCATAAGGGACGTATTATTACTATGTGGGATACCACAGGGGAGCAATATTTGGTGCACTATGGGTGCCTAAGACCAACAAACTCTTAACAGATACATGAAGGCTGGAGAAGATATCATGGCCGTATATCATATGAATAATTCTGATTAGAGAAGACGTCCCCTGTAGTCTCTGCATGTAGCTGCACTGTAGTGCCTGGATTTGGCTGCACTGTAGTGCCTGGATTTGGCTGCACTGTAGTGCCTGGATTTGGCTGCACTGTAGTGCCTGGATTTGGCTGCACTGTAGTGTCTGGATTTGGCTGCACTGTAGTGCCTGGATTTGGCTGCACTGTAGTGCCTGGATTTGGCTGTACTGTAGTGTCTGGATTTGGCTGCACTGTAGTGTCTGGATTTGGCTGCACTGTAGTGTCTGGATTTGGCTGCACTGTAGTGCCTGGATTTGGCTGCACTGTAGTGCCTGGATTTGGCTGCACTGTAGTGTCTGGATTTGGCTGCACTGTAGTGCCTGGATTTGGCTGCACTGTAGTGCCTGGATTTGGCTGCACTGTAGTGTCTGGATTTGGCTGCACTGTAGTGTCTGGATGTAGGTACACTAGTCTCTGGATGTAGCTGCACTGTAGTCTCTGGATGTAGCTGCACTGTAGTCTCTGGATGTAGCTGCACTGTAGGCCCTGGATGTAGCTGCACTGTAGGCCCTGGATGTAGCTGCACTGTAGTCTCTGGATGTAGCTGCACTGTAGTCTCTGGATGTAGCTGCACTGTAGTCTCTGGATGTAGCTGCACTGTAGTCTCTGGATGTAGCTGCACTGTATGGAATCACTCATCCAGTCTGCAGAGCCAGTGTGGTGCTGGGATCTACGGCTGTATGATGACTAGATGGAAGATACTGGTCTGTGTATATACGGTTTTTATTAATGGTTTAGTAACAGTGTGATTAGTCATCATGTCATAGTGGTATGTGGTCACAATGTGGCGGTATTATAATGGTATTACTGTTCTTTTTGTATGTTACTCACTTGCTGGGGGATGGACTGCGCAAGTAGCGGGCTTGGACGGCCAAAACATCATCCTCCTCATCACCTTTATCAGGGACCACTTGCTCGTTGTCTTGGTTTTGGCCGGATGCCATGTCGGATCACTACAGAGATTAAGAAAGATAAAAAGAAGGGTAACCATATTGTAGACCAGTGGTGTCCAACCTGTGGTTCCAGCTGTTGCAGAACTACAACTTCCAGCATGCCCTGCCAGCCGTCAGCTGTGACTGCGGAGGGTGGGGGGTGGGAGAGAATCACAACACCAGGAGCTCTCTGTAAGAGCCAAAAATAATACTGCCACCTATTGAATGATCTCATGAACCACACTGACATCTAGTGCTCATGTCTGGTACTGCGCCCTCTCTTCTGCTAGATGGTTTTGTAGTCTGGGAGGAGAAGAGCAGTCACAGAACTTCACATGGTGACGGACAGAAACACAAAGAACATTAGAATATTCTGTCAATCCTCTTTACGACATGATTAGGTATCAGGTATATAAAGGTGGACGAGCCCCTTATTATCTCTGTGTATCCCTCTCACCTACTGTGCCGCACTATACAGTCAGAATGATGGATGATAATGATGATGATGATTAACAATGATGATTAATGATGGTGATTAATTATAAGTGATGATGATGATTAATAATGATGAGTAATGATAAAAGATGATGATTAATGATAACTGATGATGATGATTAATGATAACTGATGATGATGATTAATGATGATGATTAATGATAACTGATGATGATGTGAATGAGAATGATAGATGATGATTTATGATGATGATTAATTATAAGTGATGATGATGATTAATAATGATGAGTAATGATAAAAGATGATGATTCATGATAACTGATGATGATGATTAATGATAACTGATGATTATGATTAATGATAACTGATGATGATGATTAATGATAACTGATGATGATGATTAATGATAACTGATGACGATTAATGATGATGATTAATGATAACTGATGATGATGTGAATGAGAATGATAGATGATTAATTATAAGTGATGATGATTAATAATGATGAGTAATGATAAAAGATGATGATTAATGATAACTGATGATGATTATTAATGATAACTGATGATGATGATTAATGATGATGATTAATGATAACTGATGATGATGGGAATGACAGAGAATGATAGATAATGATTGTAAGGATGATAATTGACGGGGAATCATGACAATGATGATGATTCTATTGATGATTAAGGATAATGATGATCTTATTGATTATTTTGATTACATTACTGATGATTAAAAATGATAATTGATTATTTCGGATGATAATGATTGAATTGATGGTGATTGCAGATGATAAATGAAGCTGAACATTGAGGATCATAACGGTAATTCCTGATGATAATTATGATTCAGGATTACAATGAGAATTGATGGTTGTAATCAGTGATGACTGAGTATGATAATTGACGATTGATAATAACTGTGAGGATAGATGATGGTAAATTATGATGATTAAAGGTGGTACGGGTCATTTACACAGAAAGATTATCTGCCAAAGATTTGGAGCCAAAGCAAGGAACAGACTATAAACAGAGATCAGGTCATAAAGGAAAGACTAAGATTTCTCATCTTTTCAAATCCATTCCTGGCTTTGGCTTCAAATCTTTGTCAGATAATCTTTCTGTGTAAGGGCCCTATTCCACCGGACGATTATCGTTAGCATAATCGTTAACGATTAACGATCTCAAACGACCGCTATTGCGAAAGACCTGAAAACGTTCACTCATTTCCATGGAACGATAATCGTTACTTATGATCGTAATTGCGATCGTTTCTTCTTCCGTATTTATTCGCTATTGCGTTCGTATCTATTGCGAACGACCGAACGATGTCTTATTCAATGCGAACGATTTGCGAACGTTTTGCGAACGAGCAACGATAAAAATAGGTCCAGGTCTTATAAAGCGATCAACGATTTCTCGTTCGGTCGTTAATCGTTACTGCATTTCAACCGAACGATTATCGTTTAGATTCGAACGATTTAACGATAATCTGAACGATAATCGTCCGGTGGAATAGGGCCCTTAGGGTCTAAGGGCCCTATTCCACGGGACGATTATCGTTTGGATAATCGTTAACGATTAACGATCTCAAACGACCGCTATTGCGAAAGACCTGAAAACGTTCACTCATTTCCATGGAACGATAATCGTTACTTATGATCGTAATTGCGATCGTTTCTCTTCGCTATTTATTCGCTATTGCGTTCGTATCTATTGAGAACGACCGAACGATGTCTTATTCAATGCGAACGATTTGCGAACGAGCAACGATAAAAATAGGTCCAGGTCTTATTAAACGATCAACGATTTCTCGTTCGGTCGTTAATCGTTAACTGCATTTCAACCGAACGATTATCGTTCAGATTCGAACGATTTAACGATAATCTGAACGATAATCGTCCCGTGGAATAGGGCCCTAAGGGTCATTACACAGAAAGATTATCTGCCAAAGATTTGAAGCCAAAGCCAGAAGTAGATTTAAAAAGGGTAGAAATCTCAGTCTTTCCTTTATGACCTGATCTGTTTCTGGCTTTGGCTTCAAATCTTTGGCAGATAATCTTTCTGTGTAAATGGACCCAAATCGACTGAGCATAGTAATTGACTATGATGATTGAGGAGGAGATAATGGTAATTGATTATCTTGATGGATGAGGTGGTTGAAGATGATAATTGATGGTAATTTATGATTATGAAAGGTGATTACTATGATAGTTGATGATGACAGTGAATGATCCTGAGGAGGAAGATGAAGATGATTATTATATTAAGGATAACATTAGATATTTACTCTGTGTACACCGCCATCTTGGCGTCTTTTTCTGCCCTGACCCTGCGGCTGATCCGGGCGCTGCCTGACAGATCCTGACTCACATTGGCTTCTTACAAGGCTTCTACACCAGCGGCAGCAGCACACAGAGGTGTGAACACGGCCCAACCGGCAGTTACTTTATCTTTCCCTCTTGTATTTTTTTTTCCACATTTATAAATCCTGTAAATCTGATATTCCTCCCATCACGGCCGCCTTTCACGGACACCACACGAGGCTTTTCATTTTTCAGTTTAAAGTTTAGCTGCATTTTAGCCAATCAGAAGGCATCACGCTTTTCCCGCCCTTATCGGGGGACGTACTGTGGTGACCGTGCATTTCCCACTGTTATCAGGGGACGTTCTGCGGTGACCGAGAGCTGAGCACCGGCAGCCGCTATAAGTGCCGCCATAGCAGTCTCACTGTGTAACAGTATAACAATGCAGCAGGAAAATAACACAAGGAAACATCTCTCCCAATAGCATCCAGGTCAGGAAGAAGAAGGTCTCCTTGTGCCAGAGGACAGGACAGGCGCCCCAGAGGACGGGACAGGCGCCCCAGAGGACAGGACAGGCGCCCCAGAGGACAGGACAGGCGTCCCAGAGGACAGGACAGGCGCCCCAGAGGACAGGACAGGCGCCCCAGAGGACAGGACAGGAGCTAAAGAATTGTACAGGCGCCCCAGAGGACAGGACAGGCGCCCCAGAGGACAGGACAGGCGCCCCAGAGGACAGGACAGGCGCCCCAGGGGACAGGACAGGCGCCCCAGAGGACAGGACAGGCGTCCCAGAGGACAGGACAGGCGCCCCAGAGGACAGGACAGGCGCCCCAGAGGACGGGACAGGCGCCCCAGAGGACGGAACAGGCGCTAAAGAATTGTACAGGCGCCCCAGAGGACGGGACAGGCGCTAAAGAATTGTACAGGCGCCCCAGAGGACAGGACAGGCGCCCCAGAGGACAGGACAGGCGCCCCAGGGGACAGGACAGGCGCTAAAGAATTGTACAGGCGCCCTAGAGGACAGGACAGGCGCCCCAGAGGACAGGACAGGCGCCTCAGAGGACGGGACAGGCGCTAAAGAATTGTACAGGCGCCCCAGAGGACAGGACAGGAGCTAAAGAATTGTACAGGCGCCCCAGAGGACAGGACAGGCGCTTAAGAATTGTACAGGCGCCCCAGAGGACAGGACAGGCGCCCCAGAGGACAGGACAGGCGCCCCAGAGGACAGGACAGGCGCCCCAGAGGACAGGACAGGCGCTAAAGAATTGTACAGGCGCCCCAGAGGACAGGACAGGCGCCCCAGAGGACAGGACAGGCGCCCCAGAGGACAGGACAGGCGCTAAAGAATTGTACAGGCGCCCCAGAGGACAGGACAGGCGCCCCAGAGGACAGGACAGGCGCCCCAGGGGACAGGACAGGCGCTAAAGAATTGTACAGGCGCCCCAGGGGACAGGACAGGCGCCCCAGAGGACAGGACAGGCGCCCCGAAGGACAGGACAGGCGCCCCAGAGGACAGGACAGGCGCCCCAGAGGACAGGACAGGCGCCCCAGAGGACAGGACAGGCGCCCCAGAGGACAGGACAGGCGTCCCAGAGGACAGGACAGGTGCACAGTTAGACCTTTGGGTTCCAATATTGTGCCAATACCTGAGTGATGAAGGATCCTCTGGTAACACCAGTATGTGATACACATGTCCTGTCTGGTCTGTAGCCGGACACTAACTGACTGATGGAAGTAACTAGGACCTAAGTGTTATGTGCAGCTGTGTTGTGTGTGACAGTGACATCTAGTGGTTGGAGTAAGGAACAGCGGCCTCCTGTCTTATTCTGTGACACTAGAGTGATAAAATTTTACCAAGGTGTAAGAGAATAGAAAACGTAGTGAAACGTAGTGGGACACTACAACTGGGCTCCTGTGGAAAGCAGAACAAGATAGAGATTGCAGGACTAGCTATGTACAATGTATCAGTCTGGAGCTCACAGAGCATTGTCTACACTGGATACAGAGCAGGACTAGCTATGTACAATGTATCAGTCTGGAGCTCACAGAGCATTGTCTACACTGGATACAGCTGAGAGCAGGACTAGCTATGTATAATGTATCAGTCTGGAGCTCACAGAGCATTGTCTACACTGGATACAGCCAAGAGCAGGACTAGCTATGTATAATGTATCAGTCTGCAGCTCACAGAGTATTGTCTACACTGGATACAGCTGAGAGCAGGACTAGCTATGTACAATGTATCAGTCTGGAGCTCACAGAGCATTGTCTACACTGGATACAGCTGAGAGCAGGACTAGCTATGTACAATGTATCAGTCTGGAGCTCACAGAGCATTGTCTACACTGGATACAGCTGAGAGCAGCACTAGCTATGTACAATGTATCAGTCTGGAGCTCACAGAGCATTGTCTACACTGGATACAGCTGAGAGCAGCACTAGCTATGTACAATGTATCAGTCTGGAGCTCACAGAGCATTGTCTACACTGGATACAGCTGAGAGCAGGACTAGCTATGTACAATGTATCAGTCTGGAGCTCACAGAGCATTGTCTACACTGTATACAGCAGAGAGCAGGACTAGATATGTACAGTGTATCAGTCTGGAGCTCACAGAGCATTGTCTACCCTGGATACAGCTGAGAGCAGGACTAGCTATGTACAATGTATCAGCCTGGAGCTCACAGAGCATTGTCTACACTGGATACAGCTGAGAGCAGGACTAGCTATGTACAATGTATCAGTCTGGAGCTCACAGAGCATTGTCTACCCTGGATACAGCTGAAAGCAGGACTAGCTATGTACAATGTATCAGCCTGGAGCTCACAGAGCATTGTCTACACTGGATACAGCTGAGAGCAGGACTAGCTCTGTACAATGTATCAGTCTGGAGCTCACAGAGCATTGTCTACACTGGATACAGCTGAGAGCAGGACTAGCTATGTACAATGTATCAGTCTGGAGCTCACAGAGCATTGTCTACACTGGATACAGCTGAGAGCAGGACTAGCTATGTACAATGTATCAGTCTGGAGCTCACAGAGCATTGTCTACACTGGATATAGAGCAGGACTAGCTATGTACCATGTATCAGCCTGGAGCTCACAGAGCATTGTCTACACTGGATACAGAGCAGGACTAGCTATGTACAATGTATCAGTCTGGAGATCACAGAGCATTGTCTACACTGGATACAGCTGAGAGCAGGACTAGCTATGTACAATGTATCAGTCTGGAGCTCACAGAGCATTGTCTACACTGGACACAGCTGAGAGCAGGACTAGCTATGTACAATGTATCAGTCTGGAGCTCACAGAGCATTGTCTACACTGGATACAGCTGAGAGCAGCACTAGCTATGTACAATGTATCAGTCTGGAGCTCACAGAGCATTGTCTACACTGGATACAGCTGAGAGCAGCACTAGCTATGTACAATGTATCAGTCTGGAGCTCACAGAGCATTGTCTACACTGGATACAGCTGAGAGCAGGACTAGCTATGTACAATGTATCAGTCTGGAGCTCACAGAGCATTGTCTACACTGTATACAGCAGAGAGCAGGACTAGATATGTACAGTGTATCAGTCTGGAGCTCACAGAGCATTGTCTACCCTGGATACAGCTGAGAGCAGGACTAGCTATGTGCAATGTATCAGCCTGGAGCTCACAGAGCATTGTCTACACTGGATACAGCTGAGAGCAGGACTAGCTATGTACAATGTATCAGTCTGGAGCTCACAGAGCATTGTCTACCCTGGATACAGCTGAAAGCAGGACTAGCTATGTACAATGTATCAGCCTGGAGCTCACAGAGCATTGTCTACACTGGATACAGCTGAGAACAGGTCTAGCTCTGTACAATGTATCAGTCTGGAGCTCACAGAGCATTGTCTACACTGGATACAGCTGAGAGCAGGACTAGCTATGTACAATGTATCAGTCTGGAGCTCACAGAGCATTGTCTACACTGGATACAGCTGAGAGCAGGACTAGCTCTGTACAATGTATCAGTCTGGAGCTCACAGAGCATTGTCTACACTGGATATAGAGCAGGACTAGCTATGTACCATGTATCAGCCTGGAGCTCACAGAGCATTGTCTACACTGGATACAGAGCAGGACTAGCTATGTACAATGTATCAGTCTGGAGATCACAGAGCATTGTCTACACTGGATACAGCTGAGAGCAGGACTAGCTATGTACAATGTATCAGTCTGGAGCTCACAGAGCATTGTCTACACTGGACACAGCTGAGAGCAGGACTAGCTATGTACAATGTATCAGTCTGGAGCTCACAGAGCATTATCTACACTGGATACAGCTGAGAGCAGGACTAGCTATGTACAATGTATCAGTCTGGAGATCACAGAGCATTGTCTACACTGGATACAGCTGAGAGCAGGACTAGCTCTGTACAATGTATCAGTCTGGAGCTCACAGAGCATTGTCTACACTGGATACAGCTGAGAGCAGGACTAGCTATGTACAATGTATCAGTCTGGAGCTTACAGAGCATTGTCTACACTGGATACAGCTGAGAGCAGGACTAGCTATGTACAATGTATCAGTCTGGAGCTCACAGAGCATTGTCTACACTAATACAGCTGAGAGCAGGACTAGTTATGTACAATGTATCAGTCTGGAGCTCACAGAGCATTGTCTACACTGGATACAGCTGAGAGCAGGACTAGATATGTACAGTGTATCAGTCTGGAGCTCACAGAGCATTGTCTACACTGGATACAGAGCAGGACTAGCTATGTACAGTGTATCAGTCTGGAGCTCAGCGAGCATTGTCTACATTGTATACAGCTGAGAGCAGGACTAGCTATGTACAATGTAGCAGTCTGGAGCTCACAGAGCATTGTCTACACTGGATACAGCTGAGAGCAGGACTAGCTATGTACAATGTATCAGTCTGGAGCTCACAGAGCATTGTCTACACTGGATAGAGCTGAGAGCAGGACTAGCTATGTACAATGTATCAGTCTGGAGCTCACAGAGCATTGTCTACACTGGATACAGCTGAGAGCAGGACTAGATATGTACAGTGTATCAGTCTGGTGCTCACAGAGCATTGTCTACACTGGATACAGAGCAGGACTAGCTATGTACAATGTATCAGTCTGGAGCTCACAGAGCATTGTCTACACTGGATACAGAGCAGGACTAGCTATGTACAGTGTATCAGTCTGGAGCTCACAGAGCATTGTCTACATTGTATACAGCTGAGAGCAGGACTAGCTATGTACAATGTAGCAGTCTGGAGCTCACAGAGCATTGTCTACACTGGATACAGCTGAGAGCAGGACTAGATATGTACAATGTATCAGTCTGGAGCTCACAAAGCATTGTCTACACTGGATATAGAGCAGGACTAGCTATGTACAATGTATCAGTCTGGAGCTCACAGAGCATTGTCTATACTGGATACAGCTGAGAGCAGGACTAGCTCTGTACAATGTATCAGCCTGGAGCTCACAGGGCATTGTCTACACTGGATAGAGCTGAGAGCAGGACTAGCTATGTACAATGTATCAGTCTGGAGCTCACAGAGCATTGTCTACACTGGATAGAGCTGAGAGCAGGACTAGCTATGTACAATGTATCAGTCTGGAGCTCACAGAGCATTGTCTACACTGGATAGAGCTGAGAGCAGGACTAGCTATGTAATGTATCAGTCTGGAGCTCACAGAGCATTGTCTACACTGGATACAGCTGAGAGCAGGACTAGCTATGTACATTGTATCAGTCTGGAGCTCACAGAGCATTGTCTACACTGGATACAGCTGAGAGCAGGACTAGCTATGTACAATGTATCAGTCTGGAGCTCACAGAGCATTGTCTACACTGGATACAGCTGAGAGCAGGACTAGCTATGTACAATGTATCAGTCTGGAGCTCACAGAGCATTGTCTACACTGGATATAGCTGAGAGCAGGACTAGCTATGTACAATGTATCAGTCTGGAGCTCACAGAGCATTGCCTACACTGGATACAGCTGAGAGCAGGACTAGCTATGTACAATGTATCAGTCTGGAGCTCACAGAGCATTGTCTACACTGGATACAGCTGAGAGCAGGACTAGCTATGTACAATGTATCAGTCTGGAGCTCACAGAGCATTGTCTACACTGGATACAGCTGAGAGCAGGACTAGCTATGTACAATGTATCAGTCTGGAGCTCACAGAGCATTGTCTACACTGGATATAGCTGAGAGCAGGACTAGCTATGTACAATGTATCAGTCTGGAGCTCACAGAGCATTGCCTACACTGGATACAGCTGAGAGCAGGACTAGCTATGAACAATGTATCAGTCTGGAGCTCACAGAGCATTGTCTACACTGGATACAGCTGAGAGCAGGACTAGCTATGTACAATGTATCAGCCTGGAGCTCACAGAGCATTGTCTACACTGGATACAGCTGAGAGCAGGACTAGCTCTGTACAATGTATCAGTCTGGAGCTCACAGAGCATTGTCTACACTGGATACAGCTGAGAGCAGGACTAGCTATGTACAATGTATCAGTCTGGAGCTCACAGAGCATTGTCTACACTGGATACAGCTGAGAGCAGGACTAGCTATGTACAATGTATCAGTCTGGAGCTCACAGAGCATTGTCTACACTGGATACAGCTGAGAGCAGGACTAGCTATGTACAATGTATCAGTCTGGAGCTCACAGAGCATTGTCTACACTGGATACAGCTGAGAGCAGCACTAGCTATGTACAATGTATCAGTCTGGAGCTCACAGAGCATTGTCTACACTGGATACAGCTGAGAGCAGCACTAGCTATGTACAATGTATCAGTCTGGAGCTCACAGAGCATTGTCTACACTGGATACAGCTGAGAGCAGGACTAGCTATGTACAATGTATCAGTCTGGAGCTCACAGAGCATTGTCTACACTGTATACAGCAGAGAGCAGGACTAGATATGTACAGTGTATCAGTCTGGAGCTCACAGAGCATTGTCTACCCTGGATACAGCTGAGAGCAGGACTAGCTATGTACAATGTATCAGCCTGGAGCTCACAGAGCATTGTCTACACTGGATACAGCTGAGAGCAGGACTAGCTATGTACAATGTATCAGTCTGGAGCTCACAGAGCATTGTCTACCCTGGATACAGCTGAAAGCAGGACTAGCTATGTACAATGTATCAGCCTGGAGCTCACAGAGCATTGTCTACACTGGATACAGCTGAGAGCAGGACTAGCTCTGTACAATGTATCAGTCTGGAGCTCACAGAGCATTGTCTACACTGGATACAGCTGAGAGCAGGACTAGCTCTGTACAATGTATCAGTCTGGAGCTCACAGAGCATTGTCTACACTGGATACAGCTGAGAGCAGGACTAGCTCTGTACAATGTATCAGTCTGGAGCTCACAGAGCCTTGTCTACACTGGATATAGAGCAGGACTAGCTATGTACCATGTATCAGCCTGGAGCTCACAGAGCATTGTCTACACTGGATACAGAGCAGGACTAGCTATGTACAATGTATCAGTCTGGAGATCACAGAGCATTGTCTACACTGGATACAGCTGAGAGCAGGACTAGCTATGTACAATGTATCAGTCTGGAGCTCACAGAGCATTGTCTACACTGGACACAGCTGAGAGCAGGACTAGCTATGTACAATGTATCAGTCTGGAGCTCACAGAGCATTATCTACACTGGATACAGCTGAGAGCAGGACTAGCTATGTACAATGTATCAGTCTGGAGATCACAGAGCATTGTCTACACTGGATACAGCTGAGAGCAGGACTAGCTCTGTACAATGTATCAGTCTGGGGCTCACAGAGCATTGTCTACACTGGATACAGCTGAGAGCAGGACTAGCTATGTACAATGTATCAGTCTGGAGCTTACAGAGCATTGTCTACACTGGATACAGCTGAGAGCAGGACTAGCTATGTACAATGTATCAGTCTGGAGCTCACAGAGCATTGTCTACACTAATACAGCTGAGAGCAGGACTAGCTATGTACAATGTATCAGTCTGTAGCTCACAGAGCATTGTCTACACTGGATACAGCTGAGAGCAGGACTAGATATGTACAGTGTATCAGTCTGGAGCTCACAGAGCATTGTCTACACTGGATACAGAGCAGGACTAGCTATGTACAGTGTATCAGTCTGGAGCTCAGCGAGCATTGTCTACATTGTATACAGCTGAGAGCAGGACTAGCTATGTACAATGTAGCAGTCTGGAGCTCACAGAGCATTGTCTACACTGGATACAGCTGAGAGCAGGACTAGCTATGTACAATGTATCAGTCTGGAGCTCACAGAGCATTGTCTACACTGGATAGAGCTGAGAGCAGGACTAGCTATGTACAATGTATCAGTCTGGAGCTCACAGAGCATTGTCTACACTGGATACAGCTGAGAGCAGGACTAGATATGTACAGTGTATCAGTCTGGTGCTCACAGAGCATTGTCTACACTAGATACAGAGCAGGACTAGCTATGTACAATGTATCAGTCTGGAGCTCACAGAGCATTGTCTACACTGGATACAGAGCAGGACTAGCTATGTACAGTGTATCAGTCTAGAGCTCACAGAGCATTGTTTACATTGTATACAGCTGAGAGCAGGACTAGCTATGTACAATGTAGCAGTCTGGAGCTCACAGAGCATTGTCTACACTGGATACAGCTGAGAGCAGGACTAGATATGTACAATGTATCAGTCTGGAGCTCACAAAGCATTGTCTACACTGGATATAGAGCAGGACTAGCTATGTACAATGTATCAGTCTGGAGCTCACAGAGCATTGTCTATACTGGATACAGCTGAGAGCAGGACTAGCTCTGTACAATGTATCAGCCTGGAGCTCACAGGGCATTGTCTACACTGGATAGAGCTGAGAGCAGGACTAGCTATGTACAATGTATCAGTCTGGAGCTCACAGAGCATTGTCTACACTGGATACAGCTGAGAGCAGGACTAGCTATGTACAATGTATCAGTCTGGAGCTCACAGAGCATTGTCTACACTGGATAGAGCTGAGAGCAGGACTAGCTATGTAATGTATCAGTCTGGAGCTCACAGAGCATTGTCTACACTGGATACAGCTGAGAGCAGGACTAGCTATGTACATTGTATCAGTCTGGAGCTCACAGAGCTTTGTCTACACTGGATACAGCTGAGAGCAGGACTAGCTATGTACAATGTATCAGTCTGGAGCTCACAGAGCATTGTCTACACTGGATACAGCTGAGAGCAGGACTAGCTATGTACAATGTATCAGTCTGGAGCTCACAGAGCATTGTCTACACTGGATATAGCTGAGAGCAGGACTAGCTATGTACAATGTATCAGTCTGGAGCTCACAGAGCATTGACTACACTGGATACAAGCTGAGAGCAGGACTAGCTATGTACAATGTATCAGTCTGGAGCTCACAGAGCATTGTCTACACTGGATACAGCTGAGAGCAGGACTAGCTATGTACAATGTATCAGTCTGGAGCTCACAGAGCATTGTCTACACTGGATACAGCTGAGAGCAGGACTAGCTATGTACAATGTATCAGTCTGGAGCTCACAGAGCATTGCCTACACTGGATACAGCTGAGAGCAGGACTAGCTATGTACAATGTATCAGTCTGGAGCTCACAGAGCATTGTCTACACTGGATACAGCTGAGAGCAGGACTAGCTATGTACAATGTATCAGTCTGGAGCTCACAGAGCATTGTCTACACTGGATACAGCTGAGAGCAGGACTAGCTATGTACAATGTATCAGTCTGGAGCTCACAGAGCATTGTCTACACTGGATATAGCTGAGAGCAGGACTAGCTATGTACAATGTATCAGTCTGGAGCTCACAGAGCATTGCCTACACTGGATACAGCTGAGAGCAGGACTAGCTATGTACAATGTATCAGTCTGGAGCTCACAGAGCATTGTCTACACTGGATACAGCTGAGAGCAGGACTAGCTATGTACAATGTATCAGTCTGGAGCTCACAGAGCATTGTCTACACTGGATACAGCTGAGAGCAGGACTAGCTATGTACAATGTATCAGTCTGGAGCTCACAGAGCATTGTCTACACTGGATACAGCTGAGAGCAGGACTAGCTATGTACAATGTATCAGGCTATAGAGCTCACAGAGCATTGTCTACACTGGATACAGCTGAGAGCAGGACTAGCTATGTACAATGTATCAGTCTGGAGCTCACAGAGCATTGTCTACACTGGATACAGCTGAGAGCAGGACTAGCTATGTACAATGTATCAGTCTGGAGCTCACAGAGCATTGTCTACACTGGATACAGCTGAGAGCAGGACTAGCTATGTATAGTACACAGAATATTCTCATTCAGGGAGCTCAGACAATTATGGGGAATATGATTGGTGACTGAGACTAAGTATATCAGGAAGCTGTAAAACCTGCCATGTACTTATAGCTATTAACCCCTTGTGTTTAATGTTTCGTAAAACCAATGAGCGCTCACTGTGCAGGTGAGAGGGGTGAGAGCCGCCGCTGTGATCTATACACGTCTGTCTGGGTGAGGGGCAGAGATACTACACGGCTCTCCTCATCTCATGTATCACATTCATTCACCAAACCTGTCTCCTTCTCCTGATAGGCTGCTCTTTCTCTTCCATTATTGACAGCTTGTTGTCTAGGTTACCGACCGCCGCTCTGCTCTAAAAGCAGTGGTCTGGCTGTTTTGCATATATAGATATGGTATACATATTTTTATATACAGTATATTATATACATAAATACACTATATCTGTATACATCAACTTAGCTATATACACCAGCCAGAGCACTGCTTTTAGAGTAGAGTGGTGGTTGGTAACCTAAACCACAAGCTGGTAACAATGGGAGGGAAGGAGCAGAATACCAGGGGTGAGAGAGAAGTTTGGTAAATGAGTGTATGTGCAATAATCTATAACATGATGAGTCCTACAGGTAGAACTATATTAGCTGTGATGGGAACATCCTTATAAATGGTGGATAACCCCAATAAAATATAGGATAGGGGTTTCCTGTTAATTCGGGGTGAAGGAGAGTTGCAGTTATGGTGAGAGACCACCAGCCAGTATACAGTGCTGAACCCTAGGAGTGGGGTAACTGGACGATAGGACCACCCTTGTCTACACCGAGGATTGTTCTGTTAGGACAGTCACCCCCAAAGGAAAAGAAGAGGGACTGATCCCCAGTAAGGCAAAGATGCACCAAGCTAAAGAACTTTACTGACACTATGCTTAACTACGTGGGGAAACCTTCACTAGTCAGCTCCACCCAGAGACAAAGGCCTAGGACTTGTACTACCTCGCAGGACGGACACCGAGACTGTGCAGGCGGTCAGGTATCCAGAGTATATCTAAAGTACATCTGAGTATATCTGAGTACAAGGATTCTCCCAACCAGTTCACTATATAGAGCACACATCCCGGCAGAGGACTGATACTACTTACACAAGGGCTCCTAACGGCCCCTACACCGCCCTCACACACATCCCGGCCCCTACACCGCCCTCACACACATCCCGGCCCCTACACCGCCCTCACACACATCCCTGCCCCTACACCTCCCTCACACACATCCCGGCCCCTACACCTCCCCCACACACCTCCCTCACACACATCCCGGCCCCTACACCGTCCTCACACACATCCCTGCCCCTACACTATCCTTACACACATCCCGGCCCCTACACCTCCCCCACACACCTCCCGGCCCCTACACCGCCCTCACACACATCCCGGCCCCTACACCGCCCTCACACACATCCCGGCCCCTACACCGCCCTCACACACATCCCGGCCCCTACACTATCCTCACACACATCCCGGCCCCTACACTATCCTTACACACATCCCGGCCCCTACACCGCTCTCACACACATCCCGGCCCCTACACCTCCCTCACACACATCCCGACCCCTACACCACCCTTACACACATCCCGGCCCCTACACCTCCCTCACACACATCCCGGCCCCTACACCTCCCTCACACACATCCCGGCCCCTACACCTCCCTCACACACATCCCGGCCCCTACACCGCCCTCACACACATCCCGGCCCCTACACCGCCCTCACACACATCCCGGCCCCTACACTATCGTCACACACATCCCGGCCCCTACACTATCCTTACACACATCCCGGCCCCTACACCGCCCTCACACACATCCCGGCCCCTACACTATCCTCACACACATCCCGGCCCCTACACTATCCTTACACACATCCCGGCCCCTACACCGCTCTCACACACATCCCGGCCCCTACACCGCTCTCACACACATCCCGACCCCTACACCACCCTTACACACATCCCGGCCCCTACACCTCCCTCACACACATCCCGGCCCCTACACCTCCCTCACACACATCCCGGCCCCTACACCTCCCTCACACACATCCCGGCCCCTACACCGCCCTCACACACATCCCGGCCCCTACACCGCCCTCACACACATCCCGGCCCCTACACTATCGTCACACACATCCCGGCCCCTACACTATCCTTACACACATCCCGGCCCCTACACCGCCCTCACACACATCCCGGCCCCTACACCTCCCTCACACACATCCCAGCCCCTACACCGCCCTCACACACATCCCGGCCCCTACACCTCCCTCACACACATCCCGGCCCCTACACCGCCCTCACACACATCCCGGCCCCTACACTATCATCACACACATCCCGGCCCCTACACTATCCTTACACACATCCCGGCCCCTACACTATCCTTACACACATCCCGGCCCCTACACTATCCTTACACACATCCCGGCCCCTACACCTCCCTCACACACATCCCGGCCCCTACACCGCCCTCACACACATCCCGGCCCCTACACTGCCCTCACACACATCCCGGCCCCTACACTGCCCTCACACACATCCCGGCCCCTACACCATCCTCACACACATCCTGACCCCTACACTATCCTCACACACATCCCGGCCCCTACACTATCCTCACACACATCCCGGCCCCTACACCGCCCTCACACACATCCCGGCCCCTACACCGCCCTCACACACATCCCGGCCCCTACACCGCCCTCACACACATCCCGGCCCCTACACCTCCCTCACACACATCCCGGCCCCTACACTACCCTCACACACATCCCGGCCCCTACACTACCCTCACACACATCCCTGCCCCTACACCTCCCTCACACACATCCCGGCCACTACACTGCCCTCACACACATCCCGGCCCCTACACCGCCCTCACACACATCCCGGCCACTACACCGCTCTCACACACATCCCGGCCACTACACTGCCCTCACACACATCCCTGCCCCTACACCTCCCTCACACACATCCCGGCCCCTACACCTCCCTCACACACATCCCGGCCCCTACACTACCCTCACACACATCCCTGCCCCTACACCTCCCTCACACACATCCCGGCCACTACACTGCCCTCACACACATCCCGGCCCCTACACCTCCCTCACACACATCCCGGCCACTACACCGCCCTCACACACATCCCGGCCCCTACACCGCTCTCACACACATCCCTGCCCCTACACCTCCCTCACACACATCCCTGCCCCTACACTATCCTTACACTCGAGTTTTTTCCTTCTAATAACTTCTACTTCAAGAGTCTCTTTAAAGAGTATTATTATATTTTTGCACTAACACCTGTGAGCAGTATTGTAGTATTTCGGCACTAACACCTGTGAGCAGTATTATATTTCGGCACTAGCACCTGTGAGCAGCATTATATTTCGGCACTAGCACCTGTGAGCAGTATTATTATATTTCGGCACTAGCACCTGTGAGCAGTATTATTATATTTCGGCACTAGCACCTGTGAGCAGTATTATTATATTTCGGCACTAGCACCTGTGAGCAGTATTGTATTGTTGCACTAGCACCTGTGAGCAGTATTATTATATTTTAGCACTAGCACCTGTGAGCAGTATTATTATATTTCGGCACTAGCACCTGTGAGCAGTATTATTATATTTCGGCACTAGCACCTGTGAGCTGTATTATTATATTTCAGCACTAGCACCTGTGAGCAGTATTGTAGTATTTCGGCACTAGCACCTGTGAGCAGTATTATCATATTTCGGCACTAGCACCTGTGAGCAGTATTGTAGTATTTCGGCACTAGCACCTGTGAGCAGTATTATCATATTTTGGCACTAGCACCTGTAGGCTGGGTTCACACTATGTATATTTGAGGCTGTATTTGGTCCTCATGTCAGGTCCTCATAGCAACCAAAACCAGGAGTGGATTAAAAACACAGAAAGGATCTGTTCACACAATGTTGAAATTGAGTGGATGGCCGCCATATAACAGTAAATAACGGCCATTATTTCAATATAACAGCCGTTGTTTTAAAATAACAGCACATATTTGCCATTAAATAACGGCCATCCACTCAATTACAACATTATGTGAACATAGCCTTTCTGTGTTTTCAATCCACTCCTTGTTTTGGTTGCTATACAGCCTCAAATATACATAGTGTGAACATAGCCGTAAGCAGTATTATTATATTTCAGCACTAGCACCTGTGAGCAGTATTGTAATATTTCAGCACTAGCACCTGTGAGCAGTATTATTATATTTCGGCACTAGCACCTGTGAGCAGTATTATTATATTTCGGCACTAGCACCTGTGAGCAGTATTGTAGTATTTCGGCACTATCACCTGTGAGCAGTATTATTATATTTCAGCACTAGCACCTGTGAGCAGTATTATTATATTTCAGCACTAGCACCTGTGAGCAGTATTGTAGTATTTCAGCACAAGCACCTGTGAGCAGTATTATTATATTTCGGCACTAGCACCTGTGAGCAGTATTATTATATTTCGGCACTAGCACCTGTGAGCAGTATTATTATATTTCGGCACTAGCACCTGTGAGCAGTATTATTATATTTCGGCACTAGCACCTGTGAGCAGTATTGTAGTTTTTCGGCACTAGCACCTGTGAGCAGCATTATATTTCGGCACTAGCACCTGTGAGCAGTATTATTATATTTCGGCACTAGCACCTGTGAGCAGTATTATTATATTTCAGCACTAGCACCTGTGAGCAGTATTATTATATTTCAGCACTAGCACCTGTGAGCAGTATTGTAGTATTTCGGCACTAGCACCTGTGAGCAGTATTATTATATTTCGGCACTAGCACCTGTGAGCAGTATTATTATATTTCGGCACTAGCACCTGTGAGCAGTATTATCATATTTCGGCACTAGCACCTGTGAGCAGTATTATTATATTTCGGCACTAGCACCTGTGAGCAGTATTATATTTCGGCACTAGCACCTGTGAGCAGTATTATTATATTTCGGCACTAGCACCTGTGAGCAGTATTATCATATTTCGGCACTAGCACCTGTGAGCAGTATTATTATATTTCGGCACTAGCACCTGTGAGCAGTATTATATTTCGGCACTAGCACCTGTGAGCAGTATTATATTTCGGCACTAGCACCTGTGAGCAGTATTATTATATTTCGGCACTAGCTCCTGTGAGCAGTATTATTATATTTCGGCACTAGCACCTGTGAGCAGTATTATTATATTTTGGCACTAGCACCTGTGAGCAGTATTGTAGTATTTCGGCACTAGCACCTGTGAGCAGTATTATTATATTTCGGCACTAGCACCTGTGAGCAGTATTGTAGTATTTCAGCACAAGCACCTGTGAGCAGTATTGTAGTATTTCAGCACAAGCACCTGTGAGCAGTATTGTAGTATTTCAGCACAAGCACCTGTGAGCAGTATTATTATATTTCGGCACTAGCACCTGTGAGCAGTATTGTAGTATTTCGGTACTAGCACCTGTGAGCAGTATTATTATATTTCAGCACTAGCACCTGTGAGCAGTATTATTATATTTCAGCACTAGCACCTCTGAGCAGTATTATTATATTTCGGCACTAGCACCTGTGAGCAGTATTATTATATTTCGGCACTAGCACCTGTGAGCAGTATTATTATATTTCGGCACTAGCACCTGTGAGCAGTATTATTATATTTCGGCACTAGCACCTGTGAGCAGTATTATTATATTTCGGCACTAGCACCTGTAAGCAGTATTATTATATTTCGGCACTAGCACCTGTGAGCAGTATTATTATATTTCGGCACTAGCACCTGTGAGCAGTATTATTATATTTCGGCACTAGCACCTGTGAGCAGTATTGTAGTATTTCGGCACTATCACCTGTGAGCAGTATTATTATATTTCGGCACTAGCACCTGTGAGCAGTATTATTATATTTCGGCACTAGCACCTGTGAGCAGTATTATTATATTTCGGCACTAGCACCTGTGAGCAGTATTGTAGTATTTCGGCACTAGCACCTGTGAGCAGTATTGTAGTATTTCGGCACTAGCACCTGTGAGCAGTATTGTAGTATTTCGGCACTAGCACCTGTGAGCAGTATTATTGTACTTCGGCACCTGTGCTATATTGTTTATTGCACTGAAGCTCTTTCAGGTAGAGTTACACCACTGGTTAATTTAGGACTCTGTCATCACTTGCACCGCACCTGCACCTCCACTAGTTCTACTAAGGTCCATTGCCCCCAAAGCACCAGAGCTGGCTGGTACAACAGTAGCATCCAGCGCCCCGGGCCATGGCAGTAGCAGTGCAGTGAATGGAGCTGAGCTGTAATACCATAAACTGCCCGAGGACAGGGGTGGTGCTGTGTGTGTATAGTAGCAGTGCAGTAAATGGAGCTGAGCTGTAATACCATACAATGCCTGAGGACAGGGGTGGTGCTGTGTGTGTATGGTAGCAGTGCAGTGAATGGGGCTGAGCTGTAATATCATAACTACCTGAGGACAGGAGATAAAAACAGAGAAGAAGACTAAATAGAAACACACAATATATATATATATATATATATATATATATATATACATATCAGATCGGACTCTCAGATAAGTATGGAAAATACAATGTTACACCCAGCAGTCTGATAGTATAATATAAGGGTCACGTGTGGACCAGCTGCCGGCCATCTGTCATCGTGGTCAGGGCTGATCTAATATAAGGCGAGCACTACATGGCGGTGTGTTTTTCCATCACAGTCTATGTAAGAGCGCTGCATCACATCCGGATATATCACCGCCATATAATAACATACCGTCCTATGGAAAGTAATGGGACTGGCTGCTGGATACTGTGTATCATCTAAGGGAGAAGAAACGCAATGACCAAACCGCGTGATGTGTGAACAGCGCCAGAGATTTTGACGACGCGCTACAATAAGTCCCTATGTAGAGAAGTATACGGTATTATAATACTGTCTGCTGTAACAGTACACAAATATATACACTGATCCAGGCTCTGGGGCTCAGCTACCGGACATGACACTCTCTGAGTACAGGAGACAGGTGGTCGGGCTACGACTAACAGAGCGAGGAGGACAGGGCCGTCATAAAGTAGCATTAACATCCGTATACCCTCCGGAGCTGGCATCCCGCACCCCCGGCCACACTCATTATCAGAGAGAAGAGAGAAGAACATTTACCTGGATATGTGCGCAGACCCCGGAGGAGCTGAGCCGGAGCACAAAGGAACGGACAGACACGACCGACACCAAACTGTGACTGGGACTGCTAAAATTAGTAGCCGGCCTGATCTGTGTCCTCACAAGGAATGCCAGAGCCCGAGACCACAGGGGAGGGGGAGGGGGGAGACCCTATCAGTGTCTGCACACAGTGCCAGGACACCGGCTGAGAGATAGTCAGACCTGTGACCAACACCAAGACACCATATAGTATATACTTAAATAGGAGCAGTATTATAGTAGTTAGATTCCTGTATATAGGGGGCAGTATTATAGTAGTTATATTCCTGTATATAGCAGCAGTATTATAGTAATTATATTCCTGTATATAGGAGCAGTATATAGTAGTTATATTCCTGTATATAGGAGCAGTATTATAGTAGTTATATTCCTGTATATAGGGAGCAGTATTATAGTAGTTATATTCTTGTACATAGGAGCAGTATTATAGTAGTTATATTCTTGTATATAGGGGGCAGTATTATAGTAGTTATATTCTTGTATATAGGAGCAGTATTATAGTAGTTATATTCCTGTATATAGGAGCAGTATTATAGTAGTTATATCCCTGTATATAGGAGCAGTATTATAGTAGTTATATTCCTGTATATAGGAGCAGTATTATAGTAGTTATATTCCTGTGTATAGGAGCAGTATTATAGTAGTTATATTCCTGTATATAGGAGCAGTATTATAGTAGTTATATTCCTGTGTATAGGAGCAGTATTATAGTAGTTATATTCCTGTATATAGGGAGCAGTATTATAGTTGTTATATCCCTGTATATAGGGGGCAGTATTATAGTAGTTATATTCTTGTATATAGGAGCAGTATTATAGTAGTTATATTCCTGTATATAGGGAGTAGTATTATAGTAGTTATATTCCTGTATATAGGGGGCAGTATTATAGTAGTATATTCCTGTATATAGGAGCAGTATTATAGTAGTATATTCCTGTATATAGGGGGCAGTATTATAGTAGTTATATTCTTGTATATAGGAGCAGTATTATAGTAGTTATATTCCTGTATATAGGGAGTAGTATTATAGTAGTTATATTCCTGTATATAGGGGCAGTATTATAGTAGTTATATTCCTGTATATAGGGGGCAGTATTTTAGTAGTTATATTCCTGTATATAGGGGCAGTATTATAGTAGTTATATTCCTGTATATAGGAGCAGTATATAGTAGTTAAATTCCTGTATATAGAAGCTGTATTATAGTAGTATATTCCTGCATATAGGGGGCAGTATTATTGTAGTTTTATAAACAGATGATTACTCTATTATTGGTGTGAATATTGCCACGTTGACCCTTAGACTCCTTCCTTGTACCCCACATTTAGCTCTTGGATGTTGAGGTCTATTGTGGTGTCAGAGCAGCTGGAAAAAGCATTTTTAGATATAAATAGATGCAGCGTCCCTTCCCCCAGAATGCAGCAAACAACAAGTGATGTGCGGTGTGTGATGTGTCTGGTGCAGCAATCACAGCGACCTCTCCTCCTGTAATCAGTTATCTCCTCTGTAATGAGGTCACACCATGTGGCGGTGTATCACACAGACAGAATCAAGGACATGATGGACAATTAGAATCTGGTAATTCATCTAGGAAACAGAAAACTTAATACAATACCGATCCTTGGACATCCATGTCAGAGAATCACACGAAGGTCCCTTCCTTAGTGTGTATGTGTGTGTATATATATATATATATATATATATATATATATATATATACTGTCAGTGGCGTAACTACCAGGGTCGCAGCAGTCGCCGCTGCGACCCGGCCCGCCACAAGGGGGGGCCCACTGGGCCCCTGAGGCCCCCCTCATCAATCACTCTTGTGACCGCAAGCATTGTGTTGCTTGCGGTCACAAGAGGCCGCCTCCGTCTGCCCCGGATCATGCGCCGCTGCCGGGGGTGTTGCGTCCTATCCCCGGCAGCGCGCGCATCATCGAGTTCACTGCTCCGGCACAGGGAGCGCACATTAGAGACGCTCCTTGTGCTGGAGGTCCCAGCACAGGGAACTCTATGATGCGCGCGCTGCCAGGGATAGGACGCAACACCCCCGGCAGCGGCGCATGATCCGGGGCAGACGGAGGCTGAAGAAGAAGAGGATCGCCGGGGGAGCGCGTTGTTAGGTGAGTTGTGTGTGTTTTTTTTTTATTTATTTTTATTTGTTTTAATAAAGGAAAGAGGGGGCTATCTATAGGAGGGAAGGGGCCATTTATAAAGGAGGGGGGAGAGAGGGGGACCTTCTAGAGGGGGGGTATCTATAAGGGGGGGAGGGGGACCATCTATAGGGAGGGGGGGGGGGAGGAGACCATCTATAAGGGGGGGAAGAGTGGGACCATCTATAAGGGGGGGGGGGGAGAGAACCATCTATAAGAGGGGGGAAGAGGGGGATCATCTATAAGGGGGGAAAGAGGGGGATCATCTATAAGGGGGGGAAGAGGGGGATCATCTATAAGGGGGGGAAGAGGGGGATCATCTATAAGGGGGGGAAGAGGGGGGCCATCTATAAGGGGGGGGAGAGGGGGACCATCTATAAGGGGGGGGGAGAGGGGACCATCTATAAGGGAGGGGGGCCATCTATAAGGGGGGGGAGAGGGGGACCATCTATAAGGGGGGGGGAGAGGGGGACCATCTATAAGGGGGGGGAGAGGGGGACCATCTATAAGGGGGGGGAGAGGGGGACCATCTATAAGGGAGGGGGGCCATCTATAAGGGGGGGGAGAGGGGGACCATCTATAAGGGGGGGGAGAGAGGACCATCTATAAGGGGGGGGGGAGAGGGGACCATCTATAAGGGGGGGAAGGGGCCATCTATAGGAGGGTGGGAGAGGGGGCTATCTATAAGGGGGCAATATATAAGGGGGGGAAGGGGCCATCTATAAGGGGGGCAACATAGGGGGAGAGGGGGCTTTCTATAAGAGGGGATATACAGAGGGGGCATCTATAAGGAGCCTACATAGTAGGAGGCATATACTATAAGGGGGGATACACAGAGTGGGGACCATCTATAAGGAGGCTACATATAGGGCATACACTATAAGGAGGTCACATAGTGTCAGGGTTACCCACTAAATGAGACCAATACAAATGTGCAGTTTGTAGAGAGATTACGATGGTGTCAGAGTGAGGAGTCTAATATGTCTGTCTGGCAGATTCTGTGGATTCGTGGCTCGGAGAAGTTCTCATAATGGCCGAGAGCAGATGGAGAAGAAGATGAAGAGGGAAGAACTCCGATCAGAGAAGACGTCCCCTGTGAGTCACCTGATGTAACTGCACTGTAATGTATATGGTGTCTAGAGCCTGTGTGGAGCTGCGTCCACCTCTATATGACTGGATGCGGTGATACGTGTATAGTGGATGTTATTCAGTAGCAGCGGTGGTGTTAGTAGCAGCAGCGTTGGTGTTAGTCAGTATGTGGTGGTGTTAGTCAGTAGCAGCGGAGGTGTTAGTCAGTATGTGGTGGTGTTAGTCAGTATGTGGTGGTGTTAGTCAGTATGTGGTGGTGTTAGTCAGTAGCAGTGGTGGTGTTAGTCAGTATGTGGTGGAATTATTTGTTACTTGCTATCTGGTACTATGTTTTATTGGTCTTAGTATACAGGATTTGGTCAGTAACAATATGGCGGTAATATGTGTGGTGATAATATTTTCTCTTCCTATCTTAAGATCGTTATTCATAATATCTGTCTTGGTGTATATATATATATATATATATATATATTATACACATATACCAATAGCATCACTTGGTCGAGGAAGGGGGGGGGGGGCCCAAGTTGACCTCTCGCACCAGGGCCCAGGAGTCATTAGCTACGCCCCTGTATACTGTCAGCTATATAGTGAGATATATTACTGGGGAGATTTACCATTCAGGACTCTGGGAAAGTGTGGTGACAACCACTATGGCTGCCATTAAGTTCTTAAAGAGATTGCGAGGACTCTCTGCTTGGATAAATAAAACTGTGGATTAGTTAACATCATAATTAGGCATATTTACCATTCAGGAATCTTATAAAGAGCAGTATATAGCCTCGTGGTCACGTACCTCTCTGCCTGGATATGCAGCAACACAGAAATAAGGGATCCATCACTTCTTTATGAGCAGATGTGTCATTCAGGAGTCTGGGAAAGTTTGGTGAGGGCTGCTATTAGAGTTGTCACCCATCTTTATACAGGCTGTATGAGGTTCATGGCTTCATGAGCAGATTTGCGATTCGGGCGCCTAGGAAAGTTGGATGACGATCAGTATGACCTGTATTATAGTTATTAAAGAAATAATTCAGAGACATAGGAATGGATCATATGGAACCCAGGATCCTTGGAAAGCTGGGTGACAACTTTTATTAGAGCGGTAAATGTTGCTACATTGATTAAAGGGGTTTTCCAGAATTAGAAAAACAGAGCTGCTTTTCCCTAAAAGCGCCACCCCTGTCCTCAGGCTGTGTGTGGTATTACAGCTCCATTCACTACAATAGAACTAAGTTGTAATACCACATTCATACTGAGCACAAGGTGGCACTGTTTTTAGCAGAAAGCATCTATTTTTTATTTTTGGTAAACTCCTCTAAAGGGGTTATCCAGCGCTACAAAAACATGGCCACTTTTCCCTCTACTGTTGTCTCCAGTTTGGGTGGGGTTTTGAAACTCAGTTCCATTGAAGTAAATGGAGCTTAAAGGGGTTATCCAGCGCTATAAAAACATGGGCCCTTTTCCCCCTACTGTTGTCTCCAGGTCAGGTGCAGTTTGCAATTAAGCTCCATTTACTTCAATGGAACTGAGTTTCAAAACCCCACCCAAACTGGAGACAACAGTAGGGGGAAAGTGGCCATGTTTTTGTAGCGCTGGATAACCCCTTTAAGGGTACGTCATTTTTGTAAAGGTGACCATCCTCCTCCTCATCCCCCTCACGTTCCTTGCCGCCTCAGTGATTTTCGCAGCCATCTCTTTCCCGCCACGTCTGCTTCTACGACTATAAGAGCCACGAGCGGAGGGGGACTGGGAGCATTTGCATACTTTTACACCTCTGATGCATATTTCTGCATATATTAGGCATAGATTTGCATATCTAATTCTGCCTTGAATACATTTCTCCACCAGTTGAGCAGGTTAAGTGTTTTCTCCGACGTAAATGAAATGTTTTTACAAAAAAAAACTCAAAGGAAACAAGAAAAAATATTTCCCTAGAAACGGCAGAGCTTTTAATGTACAAAAAGTTCACTTAAAGGGGAACTCCACCCAACTGTGTCTCCTGATACTTCATGTTATATAGAGGTGACCTTGGATCCTGAATCTGTAAATGTGGGTGGCAGCAGCGCCCATAATCCGAAACCTGATGGGTAATGTCTCTGTTCCCACAACGATATAGCTTGAAACCCCCAACCAGGACAAGCAATGTATCCCTCGTGTTTTTTACAGATTTGTCATAAACTCCATGCATTTCTATGGACTGCAGCTCTCATGGGACGGCCATGTATAGCTTTAAGATAACCCGATTGTGGTGAGAACGGCTCAGCTAATCGGAGCATGCGTATATATGATAAAGAAGCAGCAGCTGTCGGCTAGTGTTCATGTGTATAGAGGAGCAGCTGTCGGCTAGTGTGCATGTGTATAGAGGAGCAGCTGTCGGCTAGTGTGCATGTGTATAGAGAAGCAGCTGTCGGCTAGTGTGCATGTGTATAGAGGAGTCAGGAGGAGAAGCTTTTGGCTAGTGTGCATGTGTATAGAGGAGCAGCTGTCGGCTAGTGTGCATGTGTATAGAGGAGCAGCTGTCGGCTAGTGTACATGTGTATGGAGGAGTCAGGAGGAGAAGCTTTCGGCTAGTGTACATGTGTATAGAGGAGCAGCTGTCGGCTAGTGTGCATGTGTATAGAGGAGCAGCTGTCGGCTAGTGTGCATGTGTATAGAGGAGCAGCTGTCGACTAGTGTACATGTGTATGGAGGAGTCAGGAGGAGAAGCTGTCAGCTAGTGTGCATGTGTATAGAGGAGCAGCTGTCGGCTAGTGTGCATGTGTATAGAGGAGCAGCTGTCGGCTAGTGTACATGTGTATGGAGGAGTCAGGAGGAGCAGCTGTTGGCTAGTGTGCATGTGTATAGAGGAGCAGCTGTCGGCTAGTGTGCATGTGTATGGAGGAGCCGCTGTCGGCTAGTGTGCATGTGTATGGAGAAGCAGCTGTCGGCTAGTGTACATATGTATGGGGGAGCAGCTGTCGGCTAGTGTATATATGATGGAGGAGCAGCTGTCGGCTAGTGTACATGTGTATGGAGGAGTCAGGAGGAGAAGCTGTCGGCTAGTGTGCATATGTACGGAGGAGCAGCGGTCGGCTAGTGTACATGTGTATGGAGGAGCATCTGTCGGCTAGTGTACATGTGTATGAAGGAGTCAGGAGGAGCAGCTGTCGGCTAGTGTACATGTATATGGAGGAGTCAGGAGGAGCAGCTGTCGGCTAAAGTACATGTGTATGGAGGAGTCAGGAGGAGCAGAAGTTAGCTAGTGTACATGTGTATGGAAGAGTCAGGAGGAGCAGCTGTCGGCTAGTGTACTGTACATATGTATGGAGGAGCAGCTGATGGCTAGTGTACTTGTGTATGGAGGAGCAGCTGTCGGCTAGTGTACAAGTGTATGGAGGAGCAGCTGTCGGCTATTGTACATATGTATGGAGGAGCGGCCGTCGGCTAGTGTACATGTGTATGGTGGAGCAGCTGTCGGCTAGTGTACATGTGTATGGAGGAGCAGCTGTCGGCTAGTGTACATGTGTATGGAGGAGCAGCTGTCGGCTAGTGTACATATGTATGGAGGAGCAGCTGTTGGCTAGTGTACATGTGTATGGAGGAGCAGCTGTCGGCTAGTGTACATGTGTATGGAGGAGCAGCTGTTGGCTAGTGTACATATGTATGGAGGAACAGCTGTCGGCTTGTGTACATGTGTATGGAGGAGCAGCTGTCGGTTAGTGTACATATGTATGGAGGAGCAGCTGTCGGTTAGTGAACACGTGTTTGGAGGAGCAGCTGTCGACTAGTGTACACGTGTATGGAGGAGCAGCTGTCGGCTAGTGTACATGTGTATAGAGGAGCAGCTGTCGGCTAGTGTACATATGTATGGAGGAGCAGCTGTTGGCTATTGTACATATGTATGGAGGAGCAGCCGTCGGCTAGTGTACATGTGTATGGTGGAGCAGCTGTCGGCTAGTGTACATGTGTATGGAGGAGCAGCTGTCGGCTAGTGTACATATGTATGGAGGAGCAGCTGTTGGCTGTTGTACATATGTATGGAGGAGCAGCCGTCGGCGAGTGTACATGTGTATGGAGCAGCAGCTGTCGGCTAGTGTACATGTGTATGGAGGAGCAGCCGTCGGCTACTGTGCATGTGTATGGAGGAGCAGCTGTCGGCTAGTGTACATGTGTATGGAGGAGCAGCTGTCGGCTAGTGTACATGTGTATGGAGGAGCAGCTGTTGGCTATTGTACATATGTATGGAGGAGCAGCCGTCGGCGAGTGTACATGTGTATGGAGGAGCAGCTGTCGGCTAGTGTACATGTGTATGGAGGAGCAGCTGTCGGCTAGTGTACATGTGTATGAAGGAGCAGCTGTCGGCTAGTGTACATGTGTATGGAGGAGCAGCTGTCGGCTAGTGTACATGTGTATGAAGGAGCAGCTGTCGGCTAGTGTACATGTGTATGAAGGAGCAGCTGTCGGCTAGTGTACATGTGTATGAAGGAGCAGCTGTCGGCTAGTGTACATGTGTATGGAGGAGCAGCTGTCGGCTAGTGTACATGTGTATGAAGGAGCAGCTGTCGGCTAGTGTACATGTGTATGAAGGAGCAGCTGTCGGCTAGTGTACATGTGTATGAAGGAGCAGCTGTCGGCTAGTGTACATGTGTATGGAGGAGCAGCTGTCGGCTAGTGTACATGTGTATGGAGGAGCAGCTGTCGGCTAGTGTACATGTGTATGGAGGAGCAGCTGTCAATAGAATTGAGCGTACACATTACATTACAGATTTAGGAGGAATAGTTGTTGACTGAGATGAGTGTTAAAGTTCAGCGGCACTCACCAGACTGGAGTCACATTCGCCCACGTGGCCGGACAAAGTGGAGATATCGCAGCCATAGCCTACCCATAGAGGATTCCGGAATGTTTTCTAGCATTGCCGTTATGTGGATGGGAATCCAGCTTGGTGAGTGTTGCTGAGCTTTATGTATTTGAATGGTAACATATGTAGGTTAAAGGGGTATTCCCCCCAAGAGCTACAAAAAATGAAATGCCTCCAAACCTACCTGGTCTTACTCACCAAGTCCCCCTGAGAATTTTGAGCCGTCTCGCCGTTTCTGAGTTACAAGTTTTTTTAAAAGATGGTCTATAATCAAGATAGGAAACTACATTTCCCATCATGCAATGCTTATGCCTGATGATGGTAATGATGATGATGTAGCAGAACTGAGATGTGATGGGGATGTAGCAGAGCTGAGATAGTGAGAACGATGTAGCAGAGCTGAGATACTGAGAATGATGTAGCAGAGCTTAGTGAGAACGATGTAGCAGAGCTGAGATACTGAGAGTGATGTAGCAGAGCTGAGATGTGTTGGGGATGTAGCAGAGCTGAGATAGTGAGAACGATGTAGCAGAGCTGAGATAGTGAGAACGATGTAGCAGAGCTGGGATAGTGAGAACGATGTAGCAGAGCTGAGATAGTGAGAACGATGTAGCAGAGCTGAGATAGTGAGAACGATGTAGCAGAGCTGAGATGTGTTGGGGATGTAGCAGAGCTGAGATAGTGAGAACGATGTAGCAGAGCTGAGATGTGTTGGGGATGTAGCAGAGCTGAGATAGTGAGAACGATGTAGCAGAGCTGAGATAGTGAGAACGATGTAGCAGAGCTGAGATAGTGAGAACGATGTAGCAGAGCTGAGATAGTGAGAACGATGTAGTAGAGCTGAGATAGTGAGAACGATGTAGCAGAGCTGAGATAGTGAGAACGATGTAGCAGAGCTGAGATACTGAGAATGATGTAGCAGAGCTGAGATGTAATGGGGATGTAGCAGAGCTAAGATAGGGAAATGATGTAGCAGAGCTGAGATGTGATGGGGATGTAGCAGAGCTGAGATAGTGAGAACGATGTAGCAGAGCTGAGATAGTGAGAACGATGTAGCAGAGCTGAGATGTAATGGGGATGTAGCAGAGCTGAGATAGTAAGAACGATGTAGCAGAGCTGAGATAGGGAAAACAATGTAGCAGAGCTGAGATAGTGAGAACGATGTAGCAGAGCTGAGATACTGAGAACGATGTAGCAGAGCTGAGATAGTGAGAACGATGTAGCAGAGCTGAGATAGTGAGAACGATGTAGCAGAGCTGAGATAGGGAAAACAATGTAGCAGAGCTGAGATAGTGAGAACGATGTAGCAGAGCTGAGATAGTGAGAACGATGTAGCAGAGCTGAGATACTGAGAACGATGTAGCAGAGCTGAGATACTGAGAACGATGTAGCAGAGCTGAGATAGTGAGAACGATGTAGCAGAGCTGAGATAGTGAGAAAGATGTAGCAGAGCTGAGATAGTGAGAACGATGTAGCAGAGCTGAGATGTAATGGGGATGTAGCAGAGCTGAGATAGTGAGAATGATGTAGCAGAACTGAGATGTGATGGGGATGTAGCAGAGCTGAGATGTAATGGGGATGTAGCAGAGCTGAGATAGTGAGAATGATGTAGCAGAGCTGAGATAGTGAGAATGATGTAGCAGAACTGAGATAGTGGAAACGATGTAGCAGAGCTGAGATAGGGAAAACGATGTAGCAGAGCTGAGATAGGGAAAACGATGTAGCAGAGCTGAGATAGGGAAAACGATGTAGCAAAGCTGAGATAGTGAGAACGATGTAGTAGAGCTGAGATATTGAGAACGATGTAGCAGAGCTGAGATGTAATGGGGATGTAGCAGAGCTGAGATAGTGAGAACGATGTAGCAGAGCTGAGATAGTAAGAACGATGTAGCAGAGCTGAGATAGGGAAAACGATGTAGCAGAGTTGAGATGTCCAGGGGTGAGAGGGCCGCGGGCGAGAAGGCTGCGGGTGGCCACGGGTGAGAGGGCTGCGGGGCCACGGGTGAGAGGGCTGCGGGCGGCCGCGGGTGAGAGGGCTGCGGGCGTCCAGGTGTGAGAAGACTGCGGGCGGCCGCGGGTGAGAGGGCTGGGGGCGTCGCACAGTTGGGGCTGCAGGCACAGGAGCGCTGCGGGCAGTCACTGGGTGAGCTGGATGGGGAGGAGTGAAGGGGTCGTGCACACAGTGTGTGTGTGTGGGGGGGGGAGATGTATGATACGGGTGATCTCTGTGGGGGGCGCCGCTACACATTTTGCACTTATCAGAGGCTGCGAGCGGCCACCGGGAGATGTGGGGGGGGGGGGCTGCACTCACAAATGCGGCCACCGGATGAGGGGGGGCACAGACTGTGGGTACGCTCCGGGTGGGGAGGTTACATAGAGATGGTGAGCTCCAGGGCGAGGGGCACACAGTGGGCGGTGCTGCGGTCAGAGAGGCAGACAGCTGCAGCGTCTCACTGTCCTCCCTCACTTCAGATTGGCTGGGTTAGAAGCGATAACCCGGCCCATTGAAGAGATGGAGGACATGTGATGCCGTCTCAGAGGGTGGGGGCCAGGAGCAGGGAGCGTGTCGGAGTGGACTGAGAGCTGATGATTCTATGCAAACGGTGGGGGTGAAAGCAGATGGATAACAGAACTGTGCAGAATCCGTAATAAATTGATATGGGAAAGATGGAAAGCTACGGGTGGGCAACGTATTAATGCAAAAATAATTTTGTGGGGAATACGCCTTTAATATCAATGTCCTGCCATGTAATTCATAGATGAGCCAGGTCCAGCCACAACTTTTAGCAGTGATAAAATTCCTTTACTGTAAATAACATTGTACCCAGGTCACTGTACATAATACATATATATATATATATATATATATATATATATATATATATATATATATATATATTCTGGAATAAAACTGATCCACACATTAGTTCCCACCACCTCCCCGTCTGTCTGCTGGAGCCTTTATACTCAGGTTTGCTTCCATTCCCCGGGCAGGAGCAGCTCAGGCTCCATCCATGGCTCTGTGCTGACATCTAGTGGACAATGTGTAGAACGTCTTCTGTTTGAGAATAGAATAATTAGTGATTCCTATAGGAGTGCTATGGTGCTGGTATTCCTCGAACTGTGGCTCTCTGCTGCCCTCCAGAGGTAGCAAAACTACATCTCCCATCATGCTCTGACACCTGTTGAAAAACTACAGCTCCCATCATGCCATAACAAATCTTACAAAGCTACAACTCCCATCATGCTCCGCCAACTGTAGCAAAACCACAGTTGTAGTTTTTGAAAAGCTCCAGCGCCAGAAGATGGGTTGCTTAAATCTCCTCCCCTCTTCTCTCAGCTGTTCCTGGCAGCCAATCACAATGTCCCTTGTTATGTAGCCACTAGTCCTATTCCCCCACCTTCCATTTTCCATTTTCCTGTAATATACGGGGGGGGGGGGGGGGGGGGGGGGGGGGGGGGGGGTATTATAGAGGGGGCTGTATTATACAGAGAGGGGTTCTATTATAGAGGGGGCTGTATTATACGGGGGGGGGGGAGGGGTATTATAGAGGGGGCTGTATTATACAGAGGGGGGTCTATTATAGAGGGGGCTGTATTATACAGAGGGGGTTCTATTATAGAGGGGGCTGTATTATACAGAGGGGTCTATTATAGAGGGGGCTGTATTATACAGAGGGGGGTCTATTATAGAGGGGGCTGTATTATACAGAGAGGGGTTCTATTATAGAGGGGGCTGTATTATACAGAGAGGGGTTCTATTATAGAGGGGGCTGTATTATACAGAGGGGTCTATTATAGAGGGGGCTGTATTATACAGAGAGGGGTTCTATTATAGAGGGGGCTGTATTATACAGAGAGGGGTTCTATTATAGAGGGGGCTGTATTATACAGAGAGGGGTTCTATTATAGAGGGGGCTGTATTATACAGAGGGGTCTATTATAGAGGGGGCTGTATTATACAGAGGGGGGTCTATTATAGAGGGGGCTGTATTATACAGAGAGGGGGTTCTATTATAGAGGGGGCTGTATTATACAGAGAGGGGTTCTATTATAGAGGGGGCTGTATTATACAGAGGGGTCTATTATAGAGGGGGCTGTATTATACAGAGGGGGAGGGAGTCTATTATAGAGGGGGCTGTATTATACAGAGGGGGAGGGAGTCTATTATAGAGGGGGCTGTATTATACAGAGGGGGGAGGGGTATTATAGAGGGGGATGTATTATACAGAGGGGGAGGGAGTCTATTATAGAGGGGGCTGTATTATACAGAGGGGGGAGGGGTATTATAGAGGGGGCTGTATTATACAGAGGGGGGGGTCTATTATAGAGGGGGCTGTATTATACAGAGGGGTCTATTATAGAGGGGGGTCTATTATAGAGGGGGCTGTATTATACAGAGGGGGAGGGAGTCTATTATAGAGGGGGCTGTATTATACAGAGGGGGGAGGGGTATTATAGAGGGGGCTGTATTATACAGAGGGGGAGGGAGTCTATTATAGAGGGGGCTGTATTATACAGAGGGGGGAGGGGTATTATAGAGGGGGCTGTATTATACAGAGGGGGGGGGTCTATTATAGAGGGGGCTGTATTATACAGAGGGGGTCTATTATAGAGGGGGCTGTATTATACAGAGGGGGGAGGGGTATTATAGAGGAGGCTGTATTATACAGAGGGGGGTCTATTATAGAGGGGGCTGTATTATACAGAGGGGTCTATTATAGAGGGGGCTGTATTATACAGAGGGGTCTATTATAGAGGGGGCTGTATTATACAGAGGGGGGTCTATTATAGAGGGGGCTGTATTATACAGAGGGGGGTCTATTATAGAGGGGGCTGTAATATACGGGGGGGGGGAGGGGTATTATAGAGGGGGCTGTATTATACAGAGAGGAGAGGGGGTCTATTATAGAGGGGGCTGTATTATACAGAGGGGTCTATTATAGAGGGGGCTGTATTATACAGAGGGGTCTATTATAGAGGGGGCTGTATTATACAGAGAGGAGAGGGGGGTCTATTATAGAGGGGGCTGTATTATACAGAGGGGGGGGTCTATTATAGAGGGGGCTGTATTATACAGAGGGGGGAGGGGGGTCTATTATAGAGGGGGCTGTATTATACAGAGGGGGGAGGGGGGTCTATTATAGAGGGGGCTGTATTATACAGAGGGGGAGGGGGGTCTATTATAGAGGGGGCTGTATTATACAGAGGGGGAGGGGGGTCTATTATAGAGGGGGCTGTATTATACAGAGAGGGGTTCTATTATAGAGGGGGCTGTATTATACAGAGGGGTCTATTATAGAGGGGGCTGTAATATACGGGGGGGGGGAGGGGTATTATAGAGGGGGCTGTATTATACAGAGGGGGGTCTATTATAGAGGGGGCTGTATTATACAGAGAGGGGTTCTATTATAGAGGGGGCTGTATTATACAGAGGGGTCTATTATAGAGGGGGCTGTATTATACAGAGGGGGGTCTATTATAGAGGGGGCTGTATTATACAGAGAGGGGTTCTATTATAGAGGGGGCTGTATTATACAGAGAGGGGTCTATTATAGAGGGGGCTGTAATATACGGGGGGGGAGGGGTATTATAGAGGGGGCTGTATTATACAGAGGGGGAGGGAGTCTATTATAGAGGGGGCTGTATTATACAGAGGGGGGAGGGGTATTATAGAGGGGGATGTATTATACAGAGGGGGAGGGAGTCTATTATAGAGGGGGCTGTATTATACAGAGGGGGGAGGGGTATTATAGAGGGGGCTGTATTATACAGAGGGGGGGGTCTATTATAGAGGGGGCTGTATTATACAGAGGGGGTCTATTATAGAGGGGGCTGTATTATACAGAGGGGGGAGGGGTATTATAGAGGAGGCTGTATTATACAGAGGGGGGTCTATTATAGAGGGGGCTGTATTATACAGAGGGGTCTATTATAGAGGGGGCTGTATTATACAGAGGGGGGTCTATTATAGAGGGGGCTGTATTATACAGAGAGGGTTCTATTATAGAGGGGGCTGTATTATACAGAGGGGTCTATTATAGAGGGGGCTGTATTATACAGAGGGGTCTATTATAGAGGGGGCTGTATTATACAGAGGGGGGTCTATTATAGAGGGGGCTGTATTATACAGAGAGGGGTTCTATTATAGAGGGGGCTGTATTATACTGAGGGGTCTATTATAGAGGGGGCTGTATTATACAGAGGGGGGTCTATTATAGAGGGGGCTGTAATATACGGGGGGGGGGGAGGGGTATTATAGAGGGGGCTGTATTATACAGAGAGGAGAGGGGGTCTATTATAGAGGGGGCTGTATTATACAGAGGGGTCTATTATAGAGGGGGCTGTATTATACAGAGGGGTCTATTATAGAGGGGGCTGTATTATACAGAGAGGAGAGGGGGGTCTATTATAGAGGGGGCTGTATTATACAGAGGGGGGGGTCTATTATAGAGGGGGCTGTATTATACAGAGGGGGGAGGGGGGTCTATTATAGAGGGGGCTGTATTATACAGAGGGGGAGGGGGTCTATTATAGAGGGGGCTGTATTATACAGAGGGGGAGGGGTATTATAGAGGGGGCTGTATTATACAGAGGGGGGGGTCTATTATAGAGGGGGCTGTATTATACAGAGGGGGAGGGGGTCTATTATAGAGGGGGCTGTATTATACAGAGGGGGAGGGGTATTATAGAGGGGGCTGTATTATACAGAGGGGGGGTCTATTATAGAGGGGGCTGTATTATACAGAGGGGGGAGGGGTCTATTATAGAGGGGGCTGTATTATACAGAGGGGGGGGGGGGTCTATTATAGAGGGGGCTGTACAGGGCCGGACTGGGACTTAAAATCAGCCCTGGCAATCAAACCCCAGCAGCCCACACACTATATCACGGATAGCCGTGTAAAATACGCGCTGTAGCAAATTCTGCTTCATTTAGCCGTGTCCCCACTACTCCCTTAAACATGTGAACCCATCATCAGCACCTAAAAATAATGCTAGTCACATCCTGTCACTCACAGTAGGCGTCTTCTCTGCATGAAGAAACGTCCACTTTTCCTTCTCTTCTCCATCTGGCTCCGGCCATCATGAAGGCTTCTCTGGCCAGGACTCCTCCTCTCCACGGGATCTGCCAGACAGACATTTTAGGCTTCTTTCTCCAGCAACATCCTCATCTATACATCCCTCCATATAGAATAGCACCCCCCCCCCCACTGCACATCACTCTATATAGAATAGCCCCCCATATAGAATAGTCACCTCTGCATCCCCTCAGTATAGAATAGCCCCCCCGCATCCCTCCCATATAGAATAGCCCCCGCTGCATCCCCCCAGTATAGAATAGCCCCCCTGCAGTCTCCCATATAGAATAGCCCCCCCGCATCCCTCAATAAAGAATAGCCCCCCTGCATCCCCTCAGTATAGAATAGCCCCCCGATCCCTCCATACAGAATAGCCCCCCCTGCATCCCCCCAGTATAGAATAGCCCCCCTGCAGTCTCCCATATAGAATAGCCCCCCCGCATCCCTCAATAAAGAATAGCCCCCCTGCATCCCCTCAGTATAGAATAGCCCCCCGATCCCTCCATACAGAATAGCCCCCCACAATCCCTCAATAAAGAATAGCCCCCCTGCATCCCCTCAGTATAGACTAGCCCCCCGATCCCTCCATATAGAATAGCCCCCCTGCATCCCCTCAGTATAGACTAGCCCCCCGATCCCTCCATAAAGAATAGCCCCCCCCCCCGCATCCCCCCAGTATAGAATAGCCCCCCTGCATTCTCCCATATAGAATAGCCCCCCCGCATCCCTCAAGAATCCCCCCCCCCCTGCATCCCCTCAGTATAGAATAGCCCCCCCCTGCATCCCCCAGTATAGAATAGCCCCCCTGCATCCCCCAATATAGAATAGCCCCCCCCTGCATCCCCCAATATAGAATAGCCCCCCTGCATCCCCCCATATAGAATAGCCCCCTGTAGAGCCCCAGACAGTAAGCCACCCCCCCTGCATCCCCCATATATAATAGCCCCCCTGCATTTCCCCATATAGAATAGCACCCCTGTGCATCCCCCCATATAGAAAAGCCCCCCCCTGCATCCCTCAATATAGAATAGCCCCCCTGTAGAGCCCCAGACAGAAAGCCATCCCCCCATAAAGAATAGCCCCCTGCATCCCCCCACATAGAATAGCCCCCCTGTGCATCCCCCCATATAGAAAAGCCCCCCCTTCACCCTCCCCATATAGAATAGCCCCCTGCATCCCCCCCATATAGAATAGCCCCCCTGTAGAGCCCCAGACAGAAAGTCATCCCCCATAAAGAATAGCCCCCTGCATCCCCCCACATAGAATAGCCCCCCTGTGCATGCCCCCATATAGAAAAGCCCCCCCCCTGCACCCCCCATATAGAATAGCCCCCCCCCCTGCACCCCCCATATAGTATAGCCCCTCTGTAGAGCCCCTGACAGCCAGATCGTCGGTCCACAGCTGCTTCTTCCTGCTGAAGCTCCTCTTGCTTTCCTCCCAGGTCCTCAGCGGCGCGTCAGGGAAGTGACGTCACCGCTGGGGGCCTGGCAGAGGTGCCTGCAGACGTGCCTGCGCGCGGCATGTCTGCGACCCCGGGCCGGCCCTGACAACTTCTTCCAGCTGCAAAGACCGGCCCGGGGGGGCAAGAGTGACTGGCAGGGCCGGGGGCCAATGGCTCCCTGGCTCTGTCAGTCAGAGCGCGGCCGCTGCAGACTGTGAGCGTTCATCTTGAACGCTCACAGTTAAAGGGCCAGGGCGCCGGCCCTCTGCAGAGGCTGAGTGAATAGCGCAGCGGCCGGCTGCGCTATTCTTGCAGCCACTGCTGAGCGCCGGTGCACATGGGGGCCAGGACCGGCGGCCCCCGGATTGGTAATCCTGGCAGCCCAGCGGGCATTTGCCCGCTTTGCCAGATTACCAATCCGGGCCTGGATGGTAATGTCCTGACGCCAGTGCTAGTCCAGCACACAGGTATGGTGGTAGTACCTGCTTTGTGTTGTGGCCGGCTGTATTCCCCAATGGTCGGTGACCTGCTGGGCTGTGATGGGTCCCTTGGGCTCCTGTCACGGTAGTCCTGAGTGGCAATTAACCCACCCAGACGGTACCACCACCCACAGAAAGGTGACCCAAGGTGTGCGGCTAGTGTGTATAGATGCTGGTGCTGAGCATTTCAGAGACCACACAGCCTGAAGAAGGTCCTGGCTGGACTGAAACGTTGCTACCTCATATGGTCTCACATTCTCATATACTTGTTATATCGGTCGGAGTAAACATTTGTATCTATACACTGTACAGTAAACTTTCACTTTTGCATGATTCAAGAGTGTCGTGGCCTTACTACTTTGCTACTGTATACGGTTGAAGAACCTGTTGACCACAGAGCACCTACCCTAGTGGTGAGAGGTGTGCAGCACTGATCCATAGACTAACCCAGATAACTAGCCTTGGGGCTTGTTCTACCCTGATAGGACGAGTACCCCACAACTGTAGGGCAGAAGGCGGTCAAACATAGTCTGAATGTGAGTACAAGTGTTCTTTCTATGTCCTCTTAAGTTCTCACTGTTCCAGGCAGAGTCCACTACTAATTGGACAAGGCCCCTCGCTCACCCCCTCTCCTCTATTCTCTCTTCTTCTACAAGCACCTTACAGCTACCTCTCCTACCAGCACCTCAGTAACTTCCAGTATTTTTGCATTGCACTAAGCTGTACTTTGTCAAGTCTTCTTGTGATTGCACTGAATCCCTTCGGTAAAAGACGTTCTATTTGCAAGTGTTGGACTCTGACCTATTTTTGTGCACCAATACACACCTACACTTGGGTTAAACTTATCTGCAGGCGGAGCGCCAGAATTGTCCGGGCAGGGTCCTGCACCAATCCAGTCTACCAAGACAAGTGCCCCAGTGACCCTCGACCCACTAAGCTACCACACCACCAGCAGCAAATCCCCATAGAAAACCTCTCCTGCTCTGGACAGTTCCTGACATGGACAGAGGGGGCAGCAGAGAGCACTGTGATCCATTTTGATTCCAGCCTCAGGTCATTCTTGACTTTGCCACCACATATGTTGGTGTGAGGATTTTGCAGTCCATACACCTCTGAGGCTGGGTTCACACTACGTATATTTGAGGCTGTATGTTTGAGGCTGTATAGCAACCAAAACAAGGAGTGGATTGAAAACACAGAAAGGCTATGTTCACATAATGTTGTAATTGAGTGGATGGCCGTCATTTAATGGCAAATATTTGCTGTTATTTTAAAACAACGGCTGTTATATTGAAATAATGGAAGTTATTTACCGTTATATGGCGGCCATCCACTCAATTTCAACATTGTGTGAACAGATCCTTTCTGGGTTTTCAATCCACTCCTGGTTTTGGTTGCTATGAGGACCTGACATGAGGACCAAATACAGCCTGAAATATACATAGTGTGAACCCAGCCTTATTCTGTTTGGTTTTCCTGACTGGACCCTTAAGACATGGGCTGCTGCTGAAGCCATGGCCTTTCCACTGGTGCTGTCTCTATGTGCCGGTGTGATGGTTGAGACCTGACGCCATTTTTGTCCTGTTTGCCCCACATAGATTTTGCCATACAATAGCCTAAATAACATCCCAATGAATGGAGTCTTCTGAATAGGCACATTCTGTATCAGGTTTGACCAGGGCCGCTTTAACCAGAGGGCAAAAGGTGCACGTACACCAGGCCCACTGGTTAAAGGGCCCCCATGAGCAGGCCGGCCGTTGCTATGTGCGACCAATGCGGTCGCACAGAGCTCCGGCCACCAGCCTGTCAGGGGGGAGCGCCATGGATGGGTAATCTACTTACCCCTCCATGGCGCCCCCTGCAGGCCCCCCGCCCAGCTGCGCTGTACATTGTAGCTATGAGCTCTTGTAACTTATAGCTACCTTCAGCAGCAGCACTGGCAGAGAGAGAGCCATTGGCTCCCTCCCTGTCAGTCACTCTGCGGTCACAAGAAGCCGCACTCTCCCTCTGGCGTCGGCACCCGATGTCACTGGAGCGCTACGGTAAGGGGAGTGCGGCCTCTTGTGAACGCTGCAGTGTGGCCACAAGAGTGAAGAGAAGAGGAGACGCCTGGACCCAGGTGAGCATAAGTGTTTGTTTTTTTTATCTATCTATATCCTATCTATCTATCTCCTATTTACTGTATTATCTATCTCCTATCTATCTATCTATCTATCTATCTATCTATCTATCTATCTATCTATCTATCTCCTATCTATCTATCTATCTCCTATCTATCTATCTATCTATCTATCTATCTATCTATCTCCTATCTATCTATCTATCTATCTATCTATCTATCTATCTATCTATCTATCTATCTATTATCTATCTATCTATCTCCTATCTATCTATCTCCTATCTATCTATCTATCTATCTATCTATCTATCTATCTATCTATCTCCTATCTATCTATCTATCTATCTATCTATCTATCTATCTATCTCCTATCTATCTATCTATCTATCTATCTATCTATCTCCTATCTATCTATCTATCTATCTATCTATCTATCTATCTATCTATCTCCTATCTATCTATCTATCTATCTATCTATCTCCTATCTATCTATCTCCTATCTATCTATCTCCTATCTATCTATCTATCTATCTATCTATCTATCTATCTATCTATCTATCTATCTATCTATCTCCTATCTATCTATCTATCTATCTATCTATCTATCTATCTATCTATCTCCTATCTATCTCCTATCTATCTATCTATCTATCTCCTATCTATCTCCTATCTATCTATCTATCTATCTATCTATCTATCTATCTATCTATCTCCTATCTATCTATCTATCTATCTATCTATCTATCTATCTATCTATCTATCTATCTCCTATCTATCTATCTATATCCTATCTATCTATCTCCTATCTATCTCCTATCTATCTATCTATCTATCTCCTATCTATCTATCTATCTATCTATCTATCTATCTATCTATCTATCTATCTATCTATCTATCTATCTATCTCCTATCTATCTATCTATATCCTATCTATCTATCTCCTATCTATCTATCTATCTATCTCCTATCTATCTATCTCCTATCTATCTATCTATCTATCTATCTATATCCTATCTATCTATCTCCTATCTATCTATCTCCTATCTATCTCCTATCTATCTATCTCCTATCTACCTATCTCCTATCTATCTATCTATCTATCTATCTATCTATCTATCTATCTATCTATCTATCTATCTATCTATCCACAGGCGTAGCTAATGTTTCTTGGGCACTGGTGCAATATATATATATAAACCAAGACTGATATTACCACAAATACCAGTATATAGAAAAGAAATATTATCAACACACTTATTACCGCCATACCTGTTTCTGACCAATTCCTGTATACTAAATCCAATAAAACACAGTACCAGATTACAACAAATATTACCATCACATACTGACTAACACCACCACTGATACTGAATAATACCACCACATACTGACTAACACCCCGCTGCTACTGACTCATACCACCACATACTGACTAATGTCACCACAAACTGACTAACACCACCACTGATACTGACTAATACCACCACATACAGACTAAAACCACCACTGCTGAATAACATCCACTGTACACAGATCACTATCACCTCATCCAGTCATATAGAGGTGGCCCCAGCTCTACACAGATTCTGTACACCATATACATTACAGTGCAGTTATATCAGGTGACTCACAGGGGACGTCTTCTCTGATCGGAGTTCTTCCCTATTCATCTTCTTCTCCATCTGTCCTGGGCCGTTATGAGAACTTCTCAGAGCCACGAATCCACCGAATCTGCCAGATTAAACATATTAGGCTCCTCACTCTGTCACCATCCTCATCTCTATACACAATGCACATCTGTATTGGCCCCTTTACACCCTCTGTTTTCCCCCCTTACAGATGGCCCCTTGTGTTATCCCCCTTATAGATGCCCTGTGTTGTCCCCCTTTTAGATGCTTCCCATATGTTGTCCCCCTTATAAATGCACCCCACATTTTGCCCCCCTGTGTTATCCCTCTTATAGATGCTCCTACTGTGTATTCCCCCTTATGGATGGCCCCCTGTATTATCCACCTTATATATGCCCCCCTGTATTACCCCCCTTATAATGCCCATTATTATCCCCCTTATAGATGCCCCCCCTTATTATCCCCCTTATAGATGCTACCCCAGTTATATCCCCCTTATAGATTCCCCTATCTTATTAATCCACTTATAGATGCCCCCCTTATTATGACCATTATAGATGCTACCCCAGTATAATCCCCCTTATAGATGCCCCCCTTATTAACTCCCTTATAGATGCCCCCCTTATTATTCCAATTATAGATGCCCCCCTTATTATCCCAATTATAGATGCCCCCCTTATTATCCCCATTATAGATGCCCCCCTTATTATGACCATTATAGATGCTACCCCAGTATTATCCCCCTTATAGATGCCCCCCTTATTAACTCCCTTATAGATGCCCCCCTTATTATCCCAATTATAGATGCCCCCCTTATTATCCCCATTATAGATGCCCCCCTTTTTATCCCCATTATAGATGCTCCCCTTATTAACCCTCTTATAGATGCCCCCCTTATTAACCCCCTTATTGATGCCCCCCTTATAGATGCCCCCCTTATAGATGCCCCCCTTATTATCCCCCTTATAGATGCCCCCCTTATTATCCCCCTTATAGATGCCCCCTTATTATCCCCCTTATAGATGCCCCCCCTCTTATTATACCCCTTATAGATGCCCCCCCCCCGTGGGGTCCTCCTTATAGATGCCCCCTTCCCTCCACACAACTCACAACTCACCTAACAACACGCTCCCCCGTCGTGGCTGTCGGCTGATCAGTTGGTCCCTGGGGGTATCCCAGTCCGCGCACACACCAGGGAGCTCGGTGCGCGCCGGCCGGGGCTGAAACTTCCGGTACAGGGAGCGTCTCTAACACACGCTCCCTGTCCGGAGTCGGAGGTGGGAGGGCGGATATCACCAAGTGTCAGCCCAGCCCGGCCTGAGGAGAGGCTAAGTGAATAGCGCGGCGGACGGCCGCGCTGTTTTTTCAGCCACTGCAGAGGGCCGACGCAAATGTGCGGCCCAGATTGGTAATCTGACCGGCCCAGCGGGCATTTGCACGCTGCGCCATATTACCAATCCGGGCCTGAGTATAGCCTAGGCTATACTATAAACCTGGGGACAGCCTAGCCAAGGCCACAATATACCCCGGGGGATAAACTCTATATTTGGGAGTGTAAAACCAGGCCAGACTATATCCCCTGGCCCAGGCCACAGTATATACCAGGGCATATATTTTCATACCCAGAGGTGTAATATAGCCTAGGCCATACTATAAACCTGGGGACAGTCTAGCCCAGGCTGCAATATACCCCGCCAGACTATATCCCTGTTATCATATCACTGGTTTTCTCAGTTCTAGCCCAGGCTACAGTATACAGGAGGGGATACATTCTATACCAGGGGGTGTAAAATAGCCTAGGCCACAGTATACAGGAGGGGATATATACTATACCGGGGGGTGTAACATAGCCCAGGCCACAGTATACAGGAGGGATATATACTATACCAGGGGATGTAACATAGCCCAGGCCACAGTATACAGGAGGGGATATATTATATACCGGGGGATGTAACATAGCCCAGGCCACAGTATACAGGAGGGATATATTCTATACCAGGGGATGTAACATAGCCCAGGCCACAGTATACAGGAGGGGATATATTCTATACCAGGGGATGTAACATAGCCCAGGCCACAGTATACAGGAGGGGATATATTCTATACCAGGGGATGTAACATAGCCCAGACCACAGTATACAGGAGGGATATATTCTATACCGGGGGTGTAACATAGCCCAGGCCACAGTATACAGGAGGGGATATATTATATACCGGGGGATGTAACATAGCCCAGGCCACAGTATACAGGAGGGGATATATTCTATACCAGGGGATGTAACATAGCCCAGGCCACAGTATACAGGAGGGGATATATTCTATACCAGGGGATGTAACATAGCCCAGACCACAGTATACAGGAGGGATATATTCTATACCGGGGGTGTAACATAGCCCAGGCCACAGTATACAGGAGGGGATATATACTATACCGGGGGATGTAACATAGCCCAGACCACAGTATACAGGAGGGATATATTCTATACCGGGGGTGTAACATAGCCTAGGCCACAGTATACAGGAGGGGATATATTCTATACCAGGGGATGTAACATAGCCCAGGCTACAGTATACAGGAGGGGATATATTCTATACCAGGGGATGTAACATAGCCCAGGCCACAGTATACAGGAGGGATATATTCTATACCAGGGGATGTAACATAGCCTAGGCCACAGTATACAGGAGGGGATATATTCTATACCAGGGGATGTAACATAGCCTAGGCCACAGTATACAGGAGGGGATATATTCTATACCAGGGGATGTAACATAGCCTAGGCCACAGTATACAGGAGGGGATATATTCTATACCAGGGGATGTAACATAGCCCAGGCCACAGTATACAGGAGGGGATATATTCTATACCAGGGGATGTAACATAGCCCAGGCCACAGTATACAGGAGGGGATATATTCTATACCAGGGGATGTAACATAGCCTAGGCCAGAATATATCCCTCCAGGCCATAATGTTATCACTTCACTGTTTTTTTCACTTTATCTCTAATTTGTTGAAAAGTGCACAGATTTTTTTTTAAATTTCTTTTATCATACTCTGACACACAGCTGCTTCCTATGGTTGGGATATACAGTACAGTGCTTACATTGAACTGACAGTAGATGGCGCTGTCCCATCACTGCATCATCTGCACTATTTATGCAGGAGGAGGTTTTTATGGGCTGTGCAAAATTTTAAGGTTGTTGCGCAAAAATCATCATTAGACGCAAGTGCCTTGATACATTTAATTAAAATTTATTAAAATTTATTGCACAATTTATGTGTTTTTTGCAGTCCGTTTTTTTTTCATCCTTTTTTGCAACAAAATAAATGGATTGAAAAACGGATCAAAACACAAAAATGCAGTCAACCACAGTATTTGTGTACGCTAAAAAAATGATGCTTTTTATCCGTTTTTTTTATTATGGAATGGTGCCTCCATTTGGATCAGATTTTCCATTAGGGTAGCTTCCCACGTACCTGATCCGCAGCGGATTTCAGTCTGCGAGTTTGCACCGAAATCCGCTGCGGATCCTGAACTGTGAAGCTGAATCGGTCCCATACACACAGCGGATCCGCTGCGTGTATGGGACTTGGCCCCTTTAACCCCCCCACCGCCCGTCCGCAGCCCTCGGCCCCCTCGCTCCCCATCAGCCAATCAGTGCTGCCTGATTGGCTGATGGGGAGGTGGGAGCGTCGCACACAGCCACGGCGGCAAGCAAGTTATGTATGCTCGGGGTCGGGGCTGTGGGCGGCCAGCGGCGGGGGGGTTAAAGGGGCCGGGTCCCATACACACAGCGGATCCGCTGCGTGTATGGGACCCATTCAGCCTCACAGTACAGGATCTGCAGCGGATTTCGCTGCAAACTCTCGGCGTGAAATCTGCTGCGGATCCGGTACGTGTGAAGCTACTCTAATGAAAAAACTGGTCAAAATGGAGGCACACAAACGCTTCCTTTTTTTCTCATCCATTTTGCAAAAAAAGAATGGGAAAAAAACGGACTGCAATAACACAGTTTGAACCCAGTCTAAAACAGCTTGGCTACAAAGCTACACTAAGGTAGGATTTTGAACAAAAAAAATGAAAATTTGCACTTGACAAATCTAATGAATACTAGTTAATAGAACAACCCCCCTCCCCCTTGCATACATTGAAAAGAGGTGCAGGCATTAAAAACTGATGTAAAATAGCGCAAAACCCTTAATAAGTCTTGGACAAGTATTTATGAAGTGCACAAAATCTCCTTATTAGCAAGAAAAAAAAAAAAAAAAAAAACCATAATGATAAATCTCCTCCTATGTGTTTAGATTTTTCAGATTTCCATCAGCAGCTTCTCACTTATCTCACAGACAAATCGAATCCCCAATAACATGGTTGAAAAATTAAGTAATTCTTGTGTCTATCACTCAGTGCTGCTGATTTCATGGGGGTATAAAATGACCTGAGGGGGGTATGAATTGGCCTAGGCCGAAATATACCCCGGGGTACACTCTGGCCTGTTACACCGGGAGGGAGAGCGCGTATACGTCCTGCTATGGGGGCGGGGACATAGCACGCTGCTGGGCGCTCTCACTCCTCAGGCTGTTTCAGTAGCTGGAGGATGCGAGCAGCCCGCACGCACGCCGGCATCTAATGATTTTTTTTTAAATCGATTTTCGATTTTCCCAAAAAATCTAATTGGTTCTCAAATTCTGGGCGAATTAATCGAATTAATTCGATTAATCGCCCAGCCCTAGTATAGGCTGTACACATGGCGGTGTGTGGGGTAGGGAAGCTGTATTTACGGTCAGTGTAGGCTGTGCACATGGCGGTGTGTGGGGTAGGAAAGCTGTATGTGCGGTCAGTATAGGCTGTACACATGGCGGTGTGTGGGGTAGGGAAGCTGTATGTGCGGTCAGTATAGGCTGTACACATGGCGGTGTGTGGGGTAGGGAAGCTGTATGTGCGGTCAGTATAGGCTGTACACATGGCGGTGTGTGGGGTAGGGAAGCTGTATGTGCGGTCAGTATAGGCTGTACACATGGCGGTGTGTGGGGTAGGGAAGCTGTATGTGCGGTCAGTATAGGCTGTGCACATGGCGGTGTGTGTGGTAGGGAAGCTGTATGTGCGGTCAGTATAGGCTGTACACATGGTGGTGTGTGGGATAGGGAAGCTGTATGTGCGGTCAGTATAGGCTGTACACATGGCGATGTGTGGGGTAGGGAAGCTATATGTGCGGTCAGTATAGGCTGTGCACATGGCGGTGTAGGGTAGGGAAGCTGTATGTGCGGTCAGTATAGGCTGTACACATGGCGGTGTGCGGGGTAGGGAAGCTGTATGTGCGGTCAGTATAGGCTGTACACATGGTGGTGTAGGGTAGGGAAGCTGTATTTACGGTGAGTGTAGGCTGTGCACATGGCGGTGTGTGGGGTAGGAAAGCTGTATGTGCGGTCAGTATAGGCTGTACACATGGCGGTGTGTGGGGTAGGGAAGCTGTATGTGCGGTCAGTATAGGCTGTACACATGGCGGGGTGTGGGATAGGGAAGCTGTATGTGCGGTCAGTATAGGCTGTACACATGGCGGTGTGTGGGATAGGGAAGCTGTATGTGTGGTCAGTATAGGCTGTACACATGGCGGTGTGCGGGGTAGGGAAGCTGTATGTGCGGTCAGTATAGGCTGTACACATGGCGGTGTAGGGTAGGGAAGCTGTATTTACGGTCAGTGTAGGCTGTGCACATGGCGGTGTGTGGGGTAGGGAAGCTGTATTTACGGTCAGTGTAGGCTGTGCACATGGCGGTGTGTGGGGTAGGAAAGCTGTATGTGCGGTCAGTATAGGCTGTACACATGGCGGTGTGCGGGGTAGGGAAGCTGTATGTGCGGTCAGTATAGGCTGTACACATGGCGGTGTGTGGGATAGGGAAGCTGTATGTGCGGTCAGTATAGGCTGTACACATGGCGGTGTGTGGGGTAGGGAAGCTGTATGTGCGGTCAGTATAGGCTGTACACATGGCGGTGTGGGATAGGGAAGCTGTATGTGCGGTCAGTATAGGCTGTACACATGGCGGTGTGTGAGGTAGGGAAGCTGCATGTGCGGTCAGTATAGGCTGTACACATGGCGGTGTGTGGGGTAGGGAAGCTGTATGTGCGGTCAGTATAGGCTGTACACATGGCGATGTGTGGGGTAGGGAAGCTGCATGTGCGGTCAGTATAGGCTGTACACATGGCGGTGTGTGGGGTAGGGAAGCTGTATGTGCGGTCAGTATAGGCTGTACACATGGCGGTGTGTGGGGTAGGGAAGCTGTATGTGTGGTCAGTATAGGCTGTGCACATGGCGGTGTAGGGTAGGGAAGCTGTATGTGCGGTCAGTATAGGCTGTACACATGGCGGTGTGTGGGGTAGGGAAGCTGTATGTGCGGTCAGTGTAGGCTGTACACATGGCGGTGTGTGGGGTAGGGAAGCTGCATGTGCGGTCAGTATAGGCTGTACACATGGCGGTGTGTGGGGTAGGGAAGCTGTATGTGCGGTCAGTGTAGGCTGTACACATGGCGGTGTGTGGGGTAGGGAAGATGCATGTGCGGTCAGTATAGGCTGCACACCTGGCGGTGTGTGGGGTAGGGAAGCTGTATGTGTGGTCAGTATAGGCTGTACACATGGCGGTGTGTGGGGTAGGGAAGCTGTATGTGCGGTCAGTATAGGCTGTACACATGGCGATGTGTGGGGTAGGGAAGCTGCATGTGCGGTCAGTATAGGCTGTACACATGGCGGTGTGTGGGGTAGGGAAGCTGTATGTGCGGTCAGTATAGGCTGTGCACATGGCGGTGTGTGGGGTAGGGAAGCTGTATGTGCGGTCAGTATAGGCTGTACACATGGCGGTGTGTGGGGTAGGGAAGCTGTATGTGCGGTCAGTATAGGCTGTACACATGGCGGTGTAGGGTAGGGAAGCTGTATGTGCGGTCCGTGTAGGCTGTGCACATGGCGGTGTGTGGGGTAGGGAAGCTGTATTGGCGGTCAGTATAGGCTGTACACATGGTGGTGTGTGGGGTAGGGAAGCTGTATGTGTGGTCAGTATAGGCTGTACACATGGCGGTGTGTGGGATAGGGAAGCTGTATGTGCGGTCAGTGTAGGCTGTGCACATGGCGGTGTGTGGGGTAGGGAAGCTGTATTGGCGGTCAGTATAGGGCTGTACACATGGCGGTGTGTGTGGTAGGGAAGCTGTATGTGCGGTCAGTATAGGCTGTACACATGGCGGTGTGTGGGGTAGGGAAGCTGTATGTGCGGTCAGTATAGGCTGTACACATGGTGGTGTGTGGGGTAGGGAAGCTGTATGTGCTGTCAGTATAGGCTGTACACATGGCGGTGTAAGGTAGGGAAGCTGTATTTACGGTCAGTGTAGGCTGTACACATGGCGGTGTGTGGGGTAGGGAAGCTGTATGTGCGGTCAGTATAGGCTGTACACATGGCGGTGTGTGGGATAGGGAAGCTGTATGTGCGGTCAGTATAGGCTGTACACATGGCAGTGTGTGGGGTAGGGAAGCTGCATGTGCGGTCAGTATAGGCTGTACACATGGCGGTGTGTGGGGTAGGGAAGCTGTATGTGTGGTCAGTATAGGCTGTAAACATGGTGGTGTGTGGGGTAGGGAAGCTGTATGTGCGGTCAGTATAGGCTGTACACATGGCGGTGTGAGTGGTAGGGAAGCTGTATGTGTGGTCAGTATAGGCTGTAAACATGGTGGTGTGTGGGGTAGGGAAGCTGTATGTGCGGTCAGTATAGGCTGTACACATGGCGGTGTGTGGGGTAGGGAAGCTGTATGTGCGGTCAGTAACGGCTGTACACATGGCGATGTGTGGGGTAGGGAAGCTGCATGTGCGGTCAGTATAGGCTGTACACATGGCGGTGTGTGGGGTAGGGAAGCTGTATGTGCGGTCAGTATAGGCTGTACACATGGCGGTGTGTGGGGTAGGGAAGCTGTATGTGCGGTCAGTATAGGCTGTACACATGGCAGTGTGTGGGGTAGGGAAGCTGTATGTGCGGTCAGTATAGGCTGTACACATGGCGGTGTGTGGGGTAGGGAAGCTGTATGTGCGGTCAGTATAGGCTGTACACATGGCGGTGTGCGGGGTAGGGAAGCTGTATGTGCGGTCAGTATAAGCTGTACACATGGCGGTGTGTGGGGTAGGGAAGCTGTATGTGCGGTCAGTATAGGCTGTACACATGGCGGTGTGCGGGGTAGGGAAGCTGTATGTGCGGTCAGTATAGGCTGTACACATGGCGGTGTGTGGGGTAGGGAAGCTGTATGTGCGGTCAGTATAGGCTGTACACATGGCGGTGTGTGTGGTAGGGAAGCTGTATGTACGGTCAGTATAGGCTGTGCACATGGCGGTGTGTGGGGTAGGGAAGCTGTATGTGCGGTCAGTATAGGCTGTACACATGGTGGTGTGTGGGGTAGGGAAGCTGTATGTGCTGTCAGTATAGGCTGTACACATGGCGGTGTAGGGTAGGGAAGCTGTATTTACGGTTAGTGTAGGCTGTGCACATGGCGGTGTGTGGGGTAGGAAAGCTGTATGTGCGGTCAGTATAGGCTGTATACATGGCGGTGTGCGGGGTAGGGAAGCTGTATGTGAGGTCAGTATAGGCTGTACACATGGCGGTGTAGGGTAGGGAGGCTGTATGTGCGGTCAGTATAGTCTGTACACATGGTGGTGTGTGGGATAGGGAAGCTGTATGTGCGGTCAGTATAGGCTGTACACATGGCGGTGTGTGTGGTAGGGAAGCTGTATGTGCGGTCAGTATAGGCTGTACACATGGCGGTGTGTGGGGTAGGGAAGCTGTGTGTGCGGTTAGTATAGGCTCTACACATGGCGGTGTGTAGTGTAGGGAAGCTGTATGTGCGGTCAGTATAGGTTGTACACATGGCGGTGTGTGGGGTAGGGAAGCTGTATATGCGGTCAGTATAGGCTGTACACATGGCGGTGTGTGGGGTAGGGAAGTTGTATGTGTGGGCAGTCAGTATAGGCTGTACACATGGCGGTGTGTGGGGTAGGGAAGCTGTATGTGCGGTCAGTATAGGCTGTACACATGGCGGTATGTGGGGTAGGGAAGCTGTATGTGCCGTCAGTATAGGCTGTACACATGGCGGTGTGTGGGGTAGGGAATCTGTATGTGCGGTCAGTATAGGCTGTACACATGGCGGTGTGTGGGGTAAGGAAGCTGTATGTGCGGTCAGTATAGGCTGTACACATGGCGGTGTGTGGGGTAGGGAAGCTGTATGTGCGGTCAGCATAGGCTGTACACATGGCGGTGTGTGGGGTAAGGAAGCTGTATGTGCGGTCAGTATAGGGCTGTACACATGGCGGTATGTGGGGTAGGGAAGCTGTATGTGTGCGGTCAGTATAGGCTGTACACATGGCGGTGTGTGGGGTAGGGAAGCTGTATGTGCGGTCAGTATAGGCTGTATACATGGCGGTGTGCGGGGTAGGGAAGCTGTATGTGCGGTCAGTATAGGCCGTACACATGGCGGTGTGTGGGGTAGGGAAGCTGTATGTGCGGTCAGCATAGGCTGTACACATGGCGGTGTGTGGGGTAGGGAAGCTGTATGTGTGCGGTCAGTATAGGCTGTACACATGGCGGTGTGTGGGGTAGGGAAGCTGTATGTGTGCGGTCAGTATAGGCTGTACACATGGCGGTGTGTGTGGTAGGGAAGCGTTATGTGCGGTCAGTATAGGTTGTACACATGGCGGTGTGTGGGGTAGGGAAGCTGTATGTGTGGTCGGTCAGTATAGGCTGTATACATGGCGGTGTGTGGGGTAGGGAAGCTGTATGTGCGGTCAGTATAGGCTGTACACATGGCGGTGTAGGGTAGGGAAGCTGTGTGTGCGGTCAGTATAGGCTGTAGACATGGCGGTGTGTGGGGTAGGGAAGCTGTATGTGCGGTCAGTATAGGCTGTACACATGGCGGTGTGAGTGGTAGGGAAGCTGTATGTGTGGTCAGTATAGGCTGTAAACATGGTGGTGTGTGGGGTAGGGAAGCTGTATGTGTGGTCAGTATAGGCTGTAAACATGGTGGTGTGTGGGGTAGGGAAGCTGTATGTGCGGTCAGTATAGGCTGTACACATGGTAGTATGTTGGGTAGGGAAGCTGTATGTGCGGTCAGTTTAGCGCTGTGTACACATGGCGGTGTGTTTGGTAGGGAACCCGTATGTGCGGTCAGTATAGGCTGTACACATGGCGGTGTGTGGGGTAGGGAAGCTGTATGTGCGGTCGGTCAGTATAGGCTGTACACATGGCGGTGTGTGGGGTAGGGAAGCTGTATGTGCGGTCATTATATGCTGTACACATGGCGGTGTGCGGGGTAGGGAAGCTGTATGTGTGCGGTCAGTATAGGCTGTACACATGGCGGTGTGTGGGGTAGGGAAGTTGTATGTGTGGGCGGTCAGTATAGGCTGTACACATGGCGGTGTGTGGGGTAGGGAAGCTGTATGTGCGGTAAGTATAGGCTGTACACATGGCGGTGTAGGGTAGGGAGGCTGTATGTGCGGTAAGTATAGGCTGTACACATGGCGGTGTGTGGGGTAGGGAAGCTGTATGTGCGGTCAGTATAGGCTGTACACATGGCGGTGTGTGGGGTAGGGAAGCTGTATGTGCGGTAAGTATAGGCTGTATACATGGCGGTGTGTGGGGTAGGGAAGCTATATGTGCGGTCAGTATAGGCTGTGCACATGGTGGTGTGCGGGGTAGGGAAGCTGTATGTGCGGTCAGTATAGGCTGTACACATGGCGGCGTGTGGAGTAGGGAAGCTTTAAGTGCGGTAACTCCATTCTTCTACATACGCTTCCGTTCTTTCTTTACAGGAATGGGTGAATGCATTAACCCCCGCTGGTCCAGAGCCGGGACAGGTGCGGAGCTGGGTGTCTCTGAGGAGAAGAATAAAGAACAAGCATCCAGGTGAGCGATCCTGACAGGTGGCACCACAAGTCCCAGGAGACAGGAGATGTGATTACAGCTCTTTAACCCTTTCAGTCCATCGGTGGTGACACTGTGGGTCAGTGTGTGCTCAGCCTGGGGCCCCTGGCGAGGACGACGCGTTTCTTCTCATTACACATAATTACAATTTAATTTTCCTCCTATGTCACAATGCAGAGAGCGGCGGCGTGGCTGCTCCTCACTGGCTGCCTCAGGCTCCGGGGTCCCCAGGGGCCACACAGCTACCCAGAGACTGCAGGTACAGGTGTAAGGATAAGCAGAGGAGCCGCGCAGCTACAGGGACCGCACCGCAACTACGGTAGGAGGGATACAGGGGGCACTAACTTATACACAACAGTATTACCTGCAGTCCTATGTAACAGCACAGATAACACAGTGATATCTCTCTGAGTGCAGATAATGTAGTAGATGTCACCTGCAGTCCTATGTAACAGCACAGATAACACAGTGATATCTCTCTGAGTACAGATAATGTAGTAGATGTCACCTGCAGTCCTATGTAACAGCACAGATAACACAGTGATATTTCTGAATACAGATAATGTAGATGTCACCTGCAGTCCTATGTAACACCACAGATAACACAGTGATATCTCTGAGTACAGATAATGTAGTAGATGTCACCTGCAGTCCTATGTAACACCACAGATAACACAGTGATATTTCTGAATACAGATAATGTAGATGTCACCTGCAGTCCTATGTAACACCACAGATAACACAGTGATATCTCTGAGTACCGATAATGTAGTAGATGTCACCTGCAGTCCTATGTAACAGCACTGATAACACAGTGATATCTCTGAGTACAGATAATGTAGTAGAAATCTGCAGTCCTATGTAACACCACAGATAACACAGTGATATCTCTGAGTACAGATAATGTAATAGATGTCACCTGTAGTCCTATGTAACACCACCGATAACAGTGATTTCTCTGAGTACAAATAATGTTGTAATTGGCACTTGCAGTCCTATGTAAATACAAGTAATTGCACCCGCAGTACAGTGATCTCACAACACAGTATATCTCCATCACATACCGTCACTTATTTTGTGTAACTTTGCAGAAACTTTTGCTGCTGTGTGGTATTGGCTTTGGCTGCAGTAAATTCCCATCTCTGTCCTGGTGATGGCGCTGTTGTATGTGCTGCTCTCACTGACGCTGCTCTCATATCTGGCAGGTGAGTCTCCTCCTCTGTAATCTTAGGAAACCGCTAGGTATCTGACCATGGCAGTTAGGTGTACCCTGCCGACCACTAGGTGTACCCTGCCGACCACTAGGTGTACCCTGCCGACCATTAGGTGCACCCTGCCGACCATTAGGTGCACCCTGCCGACCATTAGGTGCACCCTGCCAACCACTAGGTGCACCCTGCCGACCACTAGGTGCCCCCTGCCGACCACTAGGTGCACCCTGTTGACCATTAGGTGCACCCTGCCGACCATTAGGTGCATCCTGCCGACCATTAGGTGTACCCTGGCAACCATTAGGTGCACCCTGCCGACCACTAGGTGTAGCCTGCCGACCACTAGGTGTACCCTGCCAACTATTAGGTGTACCCTGCTGACCACTAGGTGCATCCTGCCAACTATTAGGTGTCCCCTGCCGACCACTAGGTGCACCCTGCTGACCACTAGGTGTACCCTGCCAACTATTAGGTGTACCCTGCTGACCACTAGGTGTACCCTGCCGACCACTAGGTGTACCCTGCCAACCATTAGGTGCACCCTGCCAACCATTAGGTGTACCCTACCAACCATTAGGTGCACTCTCCACCATATGTCTAGTTGGTTGGGCCAGAGACATGACAATTAGCCATATCGACCGCCTACTAGACTGTCACCCACACCGACCACCTATAAGACTGTTACCCACACCGACCACCTTCAAGACTGTCCCCTATACTGCCCACTTACGAGTCTTACCTATAACAACCATCTATCTATGTGACAGTCACCCATACCGACTACCTGTGAGAGTCTCACCTGTACCAAACTCTACAACCATCTATGAGCTTCTCACCCATAGCATCATGTTGCGACTACCATGAACTTGACATCAATGCAACCCAACCATGACCTTCTGACCTATGACCCCTGACTATAGCAGGGGGCACACTCTCAGCAGTACCTTGCGTTATGCCTCCCAGTTCCCAGCTGTAGACAGATCCTGTCTCTACTGTATATAGTGTTAATGTTCTTGTTGTTCTTGTCCTGTAGACTCCAGTGACTATGTGATACCCAAGCCTCAGTATGAAGAGGTACTTGTCCCCCGTTTTGGGAACGCCACCCTGCCCTGTCATTTCTCCTTCATCGAGGGCACCTATGACCTGGGCTTCAGCTGGCACCGGGAGGACATTGAGGAGGAGATTGAGGTGGAGGATATCTATGCCTACATGCAGCAGACCTACGAGTACAAGGAGCCCCAGCTGGTCTACAGCTTCCATAAGGAAAAGGAAGACTTTGAAGAACAGGACTACAATTACCATGGGCGAGTGAAGGTTGACACCTTCGAGGTCGGTGAAGGGGACTTGACCCTTTTCCTGAGTAATGTGGACTACTCGGATGAAGCCCTGTACACCTGTAAAGCCATCAGCCCCCATGGTAAAGGGGAAGTCAAGCTGAAGCTCATGATACAAGGTATGTCTTACTGTATGATCGGGTACATAAAGAGCACACGTAGCACACACTCTGTTCTATATATACTATATACACTGAGAGTGCAAGTGGAACAGGGAGGGGGTGGAGGGATGGGAGCAGTCTGTATTATAGAGGAAGTATAGGGAGCAGTCTGTATTACAGAGAGGGTATGGGGAGCAGTCTGTATTATAGAGGAGGCATGGGCAGCAGTCTGTATTATAGAGGAGGGATGGGAGCAGTCTGTGTAGCAGAGAAGGGATGGGGAGCAGTCTGTTTTATAGAGGAGGCATGGGGAGCAGTCTGTATTATAGAGAAGGGATGGGAAGCAGTTTGTAATATAGAGGAGGCTTGGGGAGCAGTCTGTATTATAGAGAAGGGATGGGAAGCAGTCTGTATTATAGAGGAGGCTTGGGGAGCAGTCTGTATTATAGAGAAGGGATGGGGAGCAGTTTGTATTATAGAGGAGGCTTGGGGAGCAGTCTGTATTATAGAGGAGGCATGGGGAGCAGTCTGTATAATAGAAGAGGCATGGGGAGCAGTCTATATTATAGAGGAGGCATGGGGAGCAGTCTGTATTATAGAGAACGGATGGGAAGCAGTTTGTAATATAGAGGAGGCTTGGGGAGCAGTCTGTATTATAGAGAAGGGATGGGAAGCAGTCTGTATTATAGAGGAGGCTTGGGGAGCAGTCTGTATTATAGAGAAGGGATGGGGAGCAGTTTGTATTATAGAGGAGGCTTGGGGAGCAGTCTGTATTATAGAGGAGGCACGGGGAGCAGTCTGTATAATAGAAGAGGCATGGGGAGCAGTCTATATTATAGAGGAGGCATGGGGAGCAGTCTGTAATGTATGAGGAGCAGTCTGTATAGAGGAGGCATGGGGAGCAGTCTGTATTATAGAGGAGGGATGGGGAGCAGTCTGTGTAGCAGAGGAGGCATGGGGAGCAGTCTGTATTATAGAGGAGGCATGGGGAGCAGTCTGTATTATAGAGGAGGCATGGGGAGCAGTCTGTATTATAGAGGAGGGATGGGGAACAGTCTGTGTAGCAGAGGAGGCATGGGGAGCAGTCTGTAATATAGAGGAGGTATAGGGAGCAGTCTGTGTAGCAGAGGAGGCATAGGGAGCAGTCTGTAATATAGAGGAGGTATAGGGAGCAGTCTGTGTAGCAGATGAGGCATAGGGAGCAGTCTGTGTAGCAGATGAGGCATAGGGAGCAGTCTGTAATATAGATGAGGTATAGGGAGCAGTCTGTGTAGCAGAGGAGGCATAGGGAGCAGTCTGTAACATGGAGGAGGTATGGGGAGCAGTCTGTTTTATAGAGGAGGCATGGGGAGCAGTCTGTATTATAGAGGAGGCATGGGGAGCAGTCTGTATTATAGAGGAGGCTTGGGGAGCAGTCTGTATTATAGAGGAGGCATGGGGAGCAGTCTTTTTTATAGAGGAGGCATGGGGAGCAGTCTGTATTATCGAGGAGGCATAGGGAGCAGTCTGTATTATAGAGGAGGCATGGGGAGCAGTCTGTAATGTATGAGGAGCAGTCTGTATTATAGAGGAGTCATGGGGAGCAGTCTGTAATGTATGAGGAGCAGTCTGTATTATAGAGGAGGCATGGGGAGCAGTCTGTATTATAGAGGAGGCATGGGGAGCAGTCTGTATAATAGAGGAGGCTTGGGGAGCAGTCTGTATTATAGAGGAGGCATGGGGAGCAGTCTGTATTATAGAGGAGGCTTGGGGAGCAGTCTGTATTATAGAGGAGGCATGGGGAGCAGTCTGTATTATAGAAGAGGCTTGGGGAGCAGTCTGTTTTATAGAAGAGGCATGGGGAGCAGTCTGTATTATAGAGGAGGCATGGGGAGCAGTCTGTAATATAGAGGAGACATGGGGAGCAGTCTGTAATGTATGATGAGCAGTCTGTATTATAGAAGAGGCATGGGGAGCAGTCTGTATTACAGAGGAGGCATGGGGAGCAGTCTGTAGTATAGAAGAGGCATGGGGAGCAGTCTGTATTATAGAGGAGGCATGGGGAGCAGTCTGTATAATAGAGGAGGCATGGGGAGCAGTCTGTAATGTATGATGAGCAGTCTGTATTATAAAGGAGGTATGGGGAGCAGTCTGTAGTATAGAAGAGGCATGGGGAGTAGTCTGTATTATAGAAGAGGCTTGGGGAGCAGTCTGTACTATATGAGGAGCAGTCTGTGTAGCAGAGGGGGGTATAGGAAGCAAGCTGCTGGAGAGATGGGGCATGGATAGCAGTCTGTGAGAGGGGGATCATCTTTCTTGCTTGGGACAATGCTGAAGCCTGGAAGGGCAGGTAACGCACTGGACACCAGGAGTGCAACATTGCCCCTTTTGTCTGCCCTCGTCCACCGGGGCTGCAGCCATTTACTCCTTCTCTGCTTCACGTCTACCATCAATACTGACAGTAACCCTGCTGCCCTGAAATTCAAAAAGTTCTGTAAGAAAAATTGTGATGACTCTCAGTGGTCTACTGGGATTGTATCCAACTGTAGCTAGGGATAGGGATAGTAAGGTTGTATCCAACTGTAGCTAGGGATGGGGATAGTAAGGTTGTATCCAACTGTAGCTAGGGATGGGGATAGTAAGGTTGTATCCAACTGTAGCTAGGGATGGGGATAGTAAGGTTGTATCCAACTGTAGCTAGGGATGGGGATAGTAAGGTTGTATCCAACTGTAGCTAGGGATGGGGATAGTAAGGTTGTATCCAACTGTAGCTAGGGATAGGGATAGTAAGGTTGTATCCAACTGTAGCTAGGGATGGGGATAGTAAGGTTGTATCCAACTGTAGCTAGGGATAGGGATAGTAAGGTTGTATCCAACTGTAGCTAGGGATAGGGATAGTAAGGTTGTATCCAACTGTAGCTAGGGATAGGGATAGTAAGGTTGTATCCAACTGTAGCTAGGGATAGGGATAGTAAGGTTGTATCCAACTGTAGCTAGGGATAGTAAGGCTGTATCCAACTGTAGCTAGGGATAGTAAGGTTGTATCCAACTGTAGCTAGGGATAGTAAGGCTGTATCCAACTGTAGCTAGGGATAGGGATAGTAAGGTTGTATCCAACTGTAGCTAGGGATGGGGATAGTAAGGTTGTATCCAACTGTAGCAAGGGATGGGGATAGTAAGGTTGTATCCAACTGTAGCTAGGGATAGGGATAGTAAGGTTGTATCCAACTGTAGCTAGGGATAGGGATAGTAAGGTTGTATCCAACTGTAGCTAGGGATAGTAAGGTTGTATCCAACTGTAGCTAGGGATAGGGATAGTAAGGTTGTATCTAACTGTAGCTAGGGATAGGGATAGTAAGGTTGTATCCAACTGTAGCTAGGGATAGTAAGGTTGTATCCAACTGTAGCTAGGGATAGGGATAGTAAGGTTCTGGCTCCCTGGCCCTGATCTGACCCTAATCCCCGCCCTTCCTCTCACCTATAAAACGGTGATTTGTCCCAGTCCTTAAGTACTGAAGCATCCATAGAGGTCCTAACAGGGTGACGCCGTCTCTCTCTTTGACCCTTTAGAGGAAGAGGAGCCTCCGGTGCTGATGGAAACCATTGACAATGTGACGGTGGCTCGGTGCGTCTCGGCCGGATGGTACAAGGTGCCGGTTGTGAGGTGGCTGAACCGCCGCGAGGAGGACATATCGGAGAACTCCACCATAGTGGTACTGGAGGAAATGCAGAACGGAGGTCAGAGGATCTCCTCAACTCTCAGCGGGGTCAAGAGTCACGAGATCTATCGCTGTCTCATCCGGGATGTCAAGAAGGCGCGAAGAGCCCGGACCTACTATAGGAAGCTAAGTACGAGGGGTGCCGGGGGGTGACGGGGATGGGCTGGAGCTATAATGTAAGATATCTGATAACCTACCCCATAACTGGGACACGGCATATAGCAGCTGGGGGGTCAGATGGATGATATTCTGATATCCTATATACACTATATACACATGACACCATCACAGGCCGACCACTCCGGGACCCTAATGGATTGGACACTGGTCTGTCTGTTACTACAGCCGCCCATCTTATCCCATCTAAGTCACTGTTCTTTTTCTTCCAGAAAAGGGGGTACTGAGGGAATATGGGGAGTTCTGAACCCGCTACTCAACATCACGGACACTGAATACACCGGAGACCGGGAAGAGCCTGAGAAACCCGAAGGGATGGGAAACGGCGCACTCCAGTGACCTCCCGGGCTGTAGAGTATATGCTAGGCGTGTGATCGGGAGATACATCGATGACATCTATGACATCATCATCCCGGCCGTCACTGTTACATCACTGTGCGGATAATCAATAATAAATGACACCTTCACTCCAATGTTTCATTGATTTTCTTACCACATCTCATGTAGATCTCACATTTCATTGTCTTCATATTTTCTTTCAAATCAGCTGGTGCCAGAAAGTTATACACATTTGAAATTTACTTCTATTACAAAATCTCCAGCCTTCCAGTACTCATCAGCTGCTGTATGTCCTGCAGGAAGTGGTGTATTTGAAGAATAGAAGTAACAATGTTTTAAAAAATACCCCAAAGCCCCTCCCCCAATAAAAGTTAAACTCACCCCCTTTCCCATAGTATAAATAAAACATATAAAAACAAATAAACATATAATATACCGTAGTGTGTGTAATTGTCCGATCTAGTAAAATCTAACAATCGTCATGGTGATGCTGTTCAGCAATGACCAGAGGTGCGGGGTTACATGCTGGAGGTGTCAGGACGGCTTCCCACACCTTCCATGGTCAGACCCCCACCTTCTATACATATTCCCCAGCAGACCCCCAGTTACTGACCCCTAAAGTACATGACTGCCAAACCTTTTATAAAGATACAATGTGGAAGAAGTAGAAGCACAACACCAAAGCCGTAGTTATAACCATGGGGGAGGCCAGAGCCTCTGCTGCCACCGTTCTCAATGTCGTCCTCAGGGTGTGAACACAACCATAAACCTGCGGCTCTGGGGACTAAAGAAGCAGAAAGTCACATATATAAAGTCAGATCTATACAATCCTAAACAGTCTATAATCTGATCCCCCCCCCCTATAGACATCCCCCATCATCAAACAATACATACACCACAAAGTGTCAGAAGAAACCATCAAATAGGTGAGAAGAAAAGATATGGCGACATCGTGTGGCAAAAACGGAAAACTGCAACCTTGAAAATGTATTTCTTTACACTTACCTAAAAGAGAGAGAGACAGCGCCATCTGGTGGCCATATCTCATATTACAGCATGGGAAGGCGAGCTGAAATACTGCAGTCACGTGCTATCAGCACTTCACTAAAATGGAGTCACACTATCAGTGCTCCTATATACCATGTTTTACGGTAATAGCCGGGACTAGTTAGTTCCAGGCTTCAGAATGTGCCAGGAAGATCATAGGGTGACACCTACATGTAAGACTAAGGGCCCTTTTACACTAAAAGATTATCTGCCAAAGATTTGAAGCCAAAACCAGGAATGGATTTGAAAAGAGGAGAAATCTCAGGCTTTCCTTTATTACCTGCTCTCTGTTTATAGTCCATTCCTGGCTTTGGCTTCAAATCTTTGGCAGATAATCTGTCAGATAATCTTTCCGTGTAAAAGGGCCCTAAAGAACGTCAACTCTTAACCCCTTCAGGTCCATTCACCCACTGTTAACCCCTTTAGATCCACAACAGTTTAATTCATCCACTTTTAACCCCTTCACATCCACCACAGTTTAATTCATATACTGTTAACCCCTTCAGCTCCAGGAATATTTTATTTTTTTCTAACTATATGTAATTTTTAACACTTGAAAACCAGGCTCATTTTAATCTATTTCTCTTATTTGTCTCAGATATAGAAGAATCATTGTTACTGTAGGGATTTGGAGTAATGTGATGGTAAAGTGTCTATTTGGGGCTATATGTCGCACTACTTGAAGTCCAATAAAACCAAAGAATCAAATTGTTATCCAATCACTTTACCATATCCTATAAGAGCGCTTACTCTCCTACAGATTCCAATCACTTTACCATATCCTATAAGAGCGCTTACTCTCCTACAGATTCCAATCACTTTACCATACCCTAGAAGAGCGCTTACTCTCCTACAGATTCCAATCACTTTACCATATCCTATAAGAGCGCTTACTCTCCTACAGATTCCAATCACACTACCATATCCTAGAAGAGCGCTTACTCTCCTACAGGTTCTGTGATTTTCAGATATTTTTACTGTAGGGATTTGGAGAAATGTGATGGTAAAGTGTCTATTTGGGGCTATACACCTGATAATTTGAAGTCCAATAAAATCACAAAATCCAATAGTTCTCCATCTTGTTCTTGTTGTTGGACGCTCTCGGTAGACGACTTCCAATCCCAGGAGGGACCAGCTTCATGGCTGATGGAAGATAACCATTAAGAGACTTTTTTCAGGACTGTTCTTTTATTCTAGTTTAATAAGTCTATGTTCCTGTTAGGGTTAGGGACTGGCAGGAGAATGAAGACCCTTGATGTGGGTTGCGAACTTACGATATTTCTTGCCTATTTTTTTCTCCTAGTTTTAAACGGTAAAAGATATCTACTAATACCTCATTGAAGATTGGACATCGAGCCATCAAGGAGCCCCACTAGACTAAAGCTGCTTTCACATGCTGCAGATTTTAGGCAGATTTTCTGCAGCAGATTGTCTGTTGTCAAACCAAAGTCAACCTGAAGTTTCAAATCTGCTGTAGAAAATCTGCATCAAATCCGCAGTGTGTGAAAGCACCCTTACTATTCTGCAAGTCTTCCCAAGTGCATTATAGGGCCATGCAGCTGCCACTGACTGACAGCTCCTTACCGCCCTAGCGGTCTTGTCTCTGCCACCTAATAAAGAGTGCTGAGGGGCCTGTGTGAACTGCTGGCGCCTGCTGATGCCCCTCCCCCGTGCCGACTTTTATGCTTTTATAGAAGAAGTCTGGCTAAAACATTTTTGTATTGTTATTGTATTGTCACCCAAAAGTTATACAAATCCCCAATATACACCTATTACAGGAAATGCTTATAAAGGGCTTTTTTCTCTGCACTTACTACTGCATCAAGGCTTCACTTCCTGGATAACATGGTGATGTCACTTCCTAGATAACATGGTGATGTCACTTCCTGGATAACAAGGTGAGGTCACTTCCTGGGTAACATGTTGATGTCACTTCCTGGATAACATGGTGATGTCACTTCCTGGATAAAATGGTGATGTCACTTCCTGGATAAAATGGTGATGTCACTTCCTGGATAACATGGTGATGGCCAGAGCAGTGTAATGACCCTCCCGGATAGTAGGACCCGCCACCCACAGAAAGGGGAGAATGTCCCATGGTTGATTGTGTACATGCTGTGTAGGTGGTGATGAATGACCACAGACTCTTGGACTAACGTTGATTGGGTTTACTATTTGTAAATGTACAGAAAGTCTCTGAAACACACATGACAACGTTCTAATAAAGACTTGACAATAGAACAACCAGATCGGTAGGATAAATGTAGCATAGGATATAGTCGTGTTGGTTGAGTTGTGCTGAGTAATACGATAGGAAGAGTTGCAGAGAGGAGGATGCCGTGAGAGTCTCAACCCATGTAGTAGTGTGCTCTGCAGGGAGGTTGGAGGATGAGGTAGAATACTTAGAAGAATAAGAACACCTGTGCCCATGTATTGACCTTTGACTTCAGTCTTCACACCACCTTATGCCCAGTAGACTCTGCTGAACCTTCCTAATGGGTGACACAGGCCCCAAACCTTGTTACCTGGGATGATTGGAGTGCTGAGGGTTCCCTGCTGACACCCGCGCTATGAAACAGAGTTCATAGGCTACGGCAACTTTGCTCTGTCCGGATCACTTCCTGGCTCTTTGGCTCTGTTGTGGATACTGTCCTGCACTGTGACTTTTCCTTGTCCACGGTGTGGGTTGAGGTTATCTCTGGTTAGTCCCCTCTTAAGAGGAGTTTAACAGTGCATAGTGCTTTGGAGAGTTACTAGTGAGAAAGTTGTTGACAGTGTACTGTCTTGCGTCCTTCCCATATGCGGTACTGACGAAGACTGGCTCGTAGGTACGGGGACCTGGCAGAGGTCCAGGGCCCAGATAGGACCACTGTGGAGAGCTAACTGGCTTGCGTCCTTCCTCCACAATATCCTGAACGAAAGACTCTGCTCCTCCCCCACCCATGGGACTAACTTCCTCTACAGCGTGTAAGGTGCGCTGTAAGTGGGTGAAAGAGTGCAATAGAAGAAGAAAGGAGAGATTAAAGGAAAGAAGAAAGCAGAAATCCTACTGGTCTACAGAGTCTGGTGACACACAAACACAATAACCCTTTGTGATCCTTCAGCTGTGCAGCTTCCACATACACATACATAATACAGCGACATCTAGTGGCTAACTTTTAGCACTACTTTTACCACGATAAGAATACAAAAAGTACAGGCTTTTGCAAAGGGTGTATATAACCGTAAAACCCCTAGTGGGACACCACAGTTACATGTAGTGCACAGTATACCATATATCTGCTATGGCAATTAGTGAATGATTGGATGCGGGGGCGCACTATGTACCTGGGGTGGGCATCACCGCTCCTGGCCACCGTGGCAAGTGCCCATCCAAAGCACCAACTAGCCCCTGCCACCACTGCCTAGTGTCCCCAGGTCAGGGCAGGGTGATGCCAGGAGAAGCTGTCTATGTGCCAGGCAGCTGCTGCGGTGACTGATGGTGACGGCTGATGTGCTTCTTACATTACCCCGCAAACCGCATTTCCTCTTTCTGGCTGCTTCTCTCTGTCGATTTATTGTGGCAGAACGCTCTGCGACCTGAGACGTTTCCAGTCAAACAGGAACAATTATATATCTATAGAAAAGAGTAAAAGTCCAAAGAGTGGGATGTAGCTGAGCTGAGGAGCGACACCACACGTCCTGCCGACTCCCTGACTGATGGAGTCCTGGTTCCTGCAGGGTTATTGTCACCTGTGTGCGGATTATACAGCGCCTCCAGCAGGTAGGAGATGCCCGGACCGGATTGTACAATGGTGGCAGAGTCACAGCCTCATGAATGTTGAGCGGACTTACCCTACTGATCAGATTCAGCAACGGCCTCTGACCCCGAGCGCTCGGCATTTGACTCTTGGCGGCTGGAGAAGCTGGATCCACATTTTCCCGGCAGCACCAGGCGGCATCTGATTTCTCCAGCTGCCGGGAGACAAATGCCGAACAGTGCGGGAAGGTCACCCAGCTACACTCCTGACTGGATCGCCCCAGATTAGGGATCAGTGGGGGGCCACCCTGTACAGTTATTTTTTAGATGTTTTTTAGGCTATAATAAGCCCATTACGCCTCACAATACATTGATTTTACACCTGTCATTTTTCCCTCTGATAAATTACACAGAACTCAATAGGGAAGCGCTCCATGGATCCCGTGTATTCTGTTACAGCCATTAAAAAAATAGGAATTTTTTTCTGAAGACGACACGAGTTATACACGTGTTGTTGTTTTGATGTGTTTTGCCCAATAAAATAATTAAAAAAAATAGCAAAATACAGAAATCCACAAAAAATGGCTGGTAAAACCAAAACCTCCAAAAATAAAAAATAAAAAGAGTCTGAAAAATTAGAAAATCTGAGATTTTTCTTGTAAATACAAGTGGGTGCCTGAGCCGGCGGCTTCAGGGACTCCTGTACATTCACACTGTGTATAAATCCCAGACGCTTCCAGCTCGTCCAGCTGCCCCCGGGCCAGACACCCAGCCCCCCCACCTTATTTTTTAGTTATTTAGTCACTTTTTTTTTTTTTTTTTTTTACTATCTATTATCCCTCCCAATACGTTGTATATTGCAGTGCATTATGTCTCTGACAGGGTGGGGGCCATGATGGAATATCGGGGGACCTTCATCAGGCTCTGGGCTGCTACCCCTAGGTTCCCCCATATTACATTGTTGGGGTGCTGATGGGATGACTTCTTCTATATGAGACGCTCAGATGCTGCAGTCCAGCACAGCTCCCCTCTGGATACCCCGGCAGGCGGTCAGGATAGATGAGATACTAGAAGCTCCTTTGCACCCGCCTGACTATAATCTCAGAAGTTGGGGGGCTCTTCCAGGATGGGACGCAGTGGTCGTCCTGGCTGAGCGCGGCCGATGGGCCCTGCCTGCTGCATTACATGCCTTAGTATTTCCCCCTTTTTTTTGTTGGCCGATGCGCCCAAGTTTTATATGAAAATATATATATACATATAATATTTTGTATCTGTGGCTCCGCTTCACCTCCTACACATCATACGGGAGAGAGTAAGCTCAGCAGCCGAAGGTCTCAGGAGATGCCGAGCTAATACAGCCACCACAAAGGCCCAGCTTTTACTCATCTCCATTAGATTCCTTGTAAATCTTATAGGGAATAGGTCTGGTCTGGGGTCTTATAATGAATAGGTCTGGTCTGGGGTCTTATAATGAATAGGTCTGGTCTGGGGTCTTATAATGAATAGGTCTGGTCTGGGGTCTTATAATGAATAGGTCTGGTCTGGGGTCTTATAATGAATAGGTCTGGTCTGGGGTCTTATAATGAATAGGTCTGGTCTGGGGTCTTATAATGAATAGGTCTGGTCTGGGGTCTTATAATGAATAGGTCTGGTCTGGGGTCTTATAATGAATAGGTCTGGTCTGGGGTCTTATAATGAATAGGTCTGGTCTGGGGTCTTATAATGAATAGGTCTGGTCTGGGGGCCTTAAGAACAACTCATTTACTCTATAGATTATAATGGAGCGGATGATGACACAATGCTATAATATATATATAATATAATATATACTTTCATATAATGCAGTATAAATATAATATACAATGATATATTTTAGTATAAATATAATATACAATGATATAATGCAGTGTAAATATAATATACAATGATGCAGTATAAGGCTATGTTCACACTACGTAAAAGTACGGCCATTGTTGCCATCAGCAACAACGGCCGTACTTTACACGAGTATGCACATTGCCTTGCCTTCTATGGGATCCCGGCCGGAGCGTATACACTGACATGTCAGTTTTCTGCGGCCGCAATTCAATGAATTGCGGCAGTAGGAAACCCTGTCAGTTCACACAGTTCACTGCCCGCATCAGAACCCTGCAGCCAAAAGATCATCCGGCCGGTACTGCAGTACCGGCCGGGATGATCCGTGCAGAGACCGGCCGTTCCGTGACCCGGCCGGGGTCACGGAACGGCCAGTCTCTCACGTTGTGTGAACATGGCCTAAATATAATGTACTATGATATAATGCAGTATAAATATAATATACAATAATATAATGCAGTATAAATATAATATACAATAATATAATGCAGTATAAATATAATATACAATAATATAATGCAGTATAAAGTCATATAATATAAGATGACATAGTTACACAATGTAAAATATGAGCAACATTTATAACTGTATTTTACCCCTATTTTACATTATGTAACCATGTCATCTTATATTATATCACTTTATACTGCATTATATCATTGTATATTATATTTATACTGCATTATATCATTGTATATTATATTTATACTGCAATACATCATTGTATATTATATTTATACTGCATTATATCACTGTATATTATATTTATACTGCATTATATCATTGTATATTATATTTATACTGCATTATATCATTGTATATTATATTTATACTGCAATATATCACTGTATATTATATTTATACTGCAATATATTATTGTAAATTATATTTATACTGCATTATATCATTGTATATTATATTACTTTACACTACATCATATAGTTTTAGCCATTGTTCACACTCAATAAAATGAAAGCATAATACCACAGTAAGGCTATGTTCACACTACGTAAAACTACGGCCGTAGTTCTCGCCACAGAACTACGGCCGTAATTTTGCGGTGTGTAACAGCCTTATGTTCAATGGGATCCCGACCGAAGCATACACACATTGTATGCGCTCCGGCCGGGATCCCATGCGGCGCCGGATAAAACAGTGAATTCCGGCCGCAGAAAGCCCTGTCAGTTCACACAGTGAAGCAAGCGGCTCCGGACGCTTGCTTCACTTTGTGCTATGGGATGCGCCCGCATCAGAGCTCCGCGGCCAGAAAGATCACCCGGCCGGTACGATCCGGGCTAAGACCGGCCGTTCCGTGACCCCGGCTGGGTCACGGAACGGCCGGGTGTTCACGTCATGTGATCATAGCCTAAAATAGGTATAAAATGTGGTTGCATTTTGTATCTGATAATCCGCTACATTAAAGTCCATTGAAAAAAAATGTCAGTCTAAGCATAAAATATAAAAAGTTTTTTATTTTTATTTTGTGTGAACAGTGGCTAAAATTATATAATGCAATGTAAAGTAATATAATATAAACGTATACAACATACTATTATATATAAGTGATATACTGTGCCTCAGCCCCTGCTGACAAAGCTGTGGATTAGACTCTTATTCTATACAGGCAAATTTGTTATTATCTTATAAAATTTTTAATAAATTTAGAATAAAAAAAATACTAAAGTGATATAATGAAGTGAAATATAAAGTGATATAATATAGAATAAAGTGGTATAAAATAAAGTGATACAATATAGTATAAAGTGATATAATATAAATGGATATATCCTATAATATACAGTAGTATAACGTAGGATAATATACAGTAATAGGCTATGTTCACACTGCGTATGAGTCCGGCTGCATTTCGTACGCCGCCGTACATGTGCGGCTGAGGCTACGGGCGTGGGAAAAATAGACATGCGGCCGGATGCGTACGCACTGCGAACATACGCCCGTAGTAGAGTTATGCTTCCTAGCTTGTTTCCTAGCGATCTGAAACAGGTCATTTACTTGGAAATCTTCGTCCAGCCCAATAAAACTCACAGAACCTTTTGGATCGAAAAATCAAGCTCAATTTGACTGAAATAAGTTCTCCGTACAGGACCGCATGGAAATCCACGTCCGTGAGTTGGAACATTTCCGTCCTCAAACAATGGTCTTGTTTATTTTTCCCGGCGCCGCATACGGTCCGGTCGTAAGCTCATATGTAGTGTGCACTGTGCGGGCGTATATCGTATACTTTCAAGCGAAAGCATCAACCTCAAAACTACGGGCGTGTATTCGCGGTTCGCACTACGAGCGGAATCGTACGCAGTGTGAACATAGCCTTATAATGTAGGATAATACATAGTATACAGTAATATAACATAGGATAATATACAATATAACGTATATAATGTAGGATAATATATAATATACTGTAATATAATGTAGGATAATATATAATATACTGTAATATAATGTAGGATAATAGATAATATACAGTAATATAACATAGGATAATATACCGTATATAATGTAGGATAATATATAATATACAGTAATATAATGTAGGATAATACATAGTATACAGTAATATAACATAGGATAATATACAATATAACGTATATAATGTAGGATAATATATAATATACTGTAATATAATGTAGGATAATATATAATATACTGTAATATAATGTAGGATAATAGATAATATACAGTAATATAACATAGGATAATATACCGTATATAATGTAGGATAATATATAATATACAGTAATATAATGTAGGATAATAGATAATATACTGTAATATAATGTAGGATAATATATAATATACTGTAATATAACATAGGATAATATACAATATAACGAATATAATGTAGGATAATACATAATATACAGTAATATAATGTAGGATAATATATAATATACTGTAATATAACATAGGATAATATACAATATAACGAATATAATGTAGGATAATACATAATATACTGTAATATAATGTAGGATAATATATAATATACAGTAATATAACATAATATAATAATATAACGTATATAACGTATATAATGTAGGATAATACATAATATACAGTAATATAATGTAGGATAATAGATAATATACTGTAATATAATGTAGGATAATATATAATATACAGTAATATAACATAGGATAATATACCGTATATAATGTAGGATAATATATAATATACTGTAATATAACATAGGATAATATAACGTATATAACGTAGGATAATACATAATATAATATAGGATACAGTAACATAATGTTCAGCAAATCCAAAACAAATTCAGTGAGCAGATCGGAGTGAGCATGAAGCGTTTCTCGGTGGTTTCCTCCTCTTTATACGAGATCAGACAGAGGATGCAGTCAGGATGCGGAAGGTTCCTGTAGACCCCACTATGTGAGGGGGCCGCTCCTGGGGGTCCCCTCACTGCCCACAATACAACGTAAGATACAAGAACATGATCTATTTGTCATGGAAAATGGCTGACATACATGAATGAGACTTTATCAAGGAAACACAGGCTCAGGCTGATGTCTCACTGGTAACGTATACATCTATAGGCTCCTGTCACCTACAGTGATGGCAGGGACAATCCCACACATGGTTACTATGCTCTTATACTGATTCCCCCCCCCCCCCCCCGGTTGTTATACAGTATGTGTATATGTGTATATTATTACACAGGCTCCAACACATGATATATTAAAGGAGAACTCCGGGCAGGGGGACAGGGCCGGGACAAGGAGTTTTGGTGCCCTAGGCAGAGAAGGCCCCCCCCCCCCAAGCCACTGTTATCAGAACTGGCGCGGCACAGACAGTGTAAAACCCAGAAAGTGCCCCCACACTGTATTACGAGCCCTAGTACATTCGGTATCTTATAACATTCTTACCACCATACAGTGATTACATATTGCCTCTGGAGAACCAAAAAATATCACTAATGATACCATTGAATAATACCGCCACACCATGACCACTATCACTACAACTCAGATAACAGAGTGCAGTTACATCCAGTTACTCACAGGTGACGTCTTCTCTGATAAAAGTCTTTCACATTTTCTTTTTCTCTCCATCCAGCCTGGGCCACCTTGAAGTCTTCTCCTGGCTGTGAATCCTCTCTCTAGAATCTGCCAGAGAAACATTTTAGGCTCCAGCATATACAGTACAGGTCCCCTGTACCCCTATATGCCCCCATAGTTTTAAGGTGTCCCTGTGCCCCCACTTAATAATTAGGTATGCTCTGCGCCGCAGTATATTAGTAAGGTCCCTCTGTGCAGTCCCAAATTGTTATAGACCCCTGTGTGCTGTGCCCAGTAGTATATAGACCCCTGTGTGCTGTCCCCAGAAGTATATAGAGCCCCTGTGTGCTGTCCCCAGTTGTTTATATATCCCCTGTGGGCTCCACCAGTTTTGTGTGTGTGTGCGTATATATACAGTATATATATTATATATATATCCCCTGTGTGCTCCCCCAGTTGTATATATATCCCCTGTGCGCTCCCCCAGTTGTGTATATACATATCCCGTGTGCTCTCCCAGTTGTATATATATCCCCTGCGCGCTCCCCCAGTTGTGTACATACATATCCCGTGCGCTCTCCAAGTTGTATACATTCCCTGTGTGCTGCCCCAGTAGTATATAGACCCCTGTGTGCTGCCTCCAGTAATATATAGACCCCCTGTGTGCTGCCTCCAGTAGTATATAGACCCCTGTGTGCTGCCCGTTATATATAGACCCCCTGTGTGCTGCCCCCAGTTATATGTAGACCCCTGTGTGCTCCCTCCAGTAGTATATAGACCCCTGTGTGCTGCCTCCAGTAGTATATAGACCCCCTGTGTGCTGCCTCCAGTAGTATATAGACCCCCTGTGTGCTGCCCTCAGTAGTATATAGACCCCAGTGTGCTGCCTCGAGTAGTATATAGACCCCCTGTGTGCTGCCCCCAGTAGTATATAGACCCCCTGTGTGCTGCCCCCAGTTGTATATATTTTTGTGCCTATATATTTATGGATATACACACAGACACACACATTTCTGTATATATATATATATATATATATATATATATATATATATATATATATATACACAGTATATACATACACACACAGATGCACACTATTTTATGTACAGTATACACACAGGCACACGTATACACACACAGATGCACACACATTTATGTACAGTACACACACACACACAGGCACACACTTATGTATATATATATATATATATATATATATACACACACACACACTCTTATCTATACACACCACACTCACACTCTTATGTATACACACACACACACACACACACACTCTATTATGTATACACACTCACACTCTTATGTATACACACACACACACACACACACACTCTATTATGTATACACACTCACACTCTTATGTATACACACACACACACACTCTTATGTATACACACCACACTCACACTCTTATGTATACACACCACACTCACACTCTTATGTATACACACCACACTCACACTCTTATGTATACACACTCACACACTCTTATGTATACACACCACACTCACACTCTTATGTATACACACACACACACACACACTCTTATGTATACACACCACACTCACACTCTTATGTATACACACCACACTCACACTCTTATGTATACACACCACACTCACACTCTTATGTATACACCACACATACACACACTTATGTATACACACCACACACACACTTATGTATATACACACACACACACACACACACACACACACACTCTTATGTATACACACTCACACTCTTATGTATACACACCACACTCACACTCTTATGTATACACACACACTCTTATGTATACACCACACATACACACACTTATGTATACACACACTCACACTCTTATCTACACACACACACACACAGACACAAAACAGCTACCTCTCAGCTAGGTTGCTTGCACTTTCTGTCCTCACCGTCCTGGGACTGTCATGGAGGGGCTGATGATGATGATGATGCAGAGATGAGCAGCTGACAGGAGAGGTAGGGGCAGACACTTCCTGTTCCCCCTGTGTGGTCTCTGCAGCTGCCCTTCCTCACCTCCTCCCTGGCCCGACAGCTGAGCAGCTCCCAGAGCCTGGAGGATGTGCAGCAGGGGATGTGAGTACTGCTGCCCCCTGGTGTCATGGAGCAGGTCAGACGCCTCCTGGAAGTGGGAGCTCAGCCAGAGCAGTGTCCTGGCAGGGAGCCGCCCCTCCCCCCTCCTATGTACAGTAGCAGCAGCTGAAGACTCACAGACATGTGCATCTCTGGGCAGGGGGCTGATGTAATCAGCTTCTGTGTGCTGCTTCCGGGTTCGGCCTGGTGGCGCCCCCTGCTGTTTGGCGCCCTAGGCCATCGCCTACCCCTGCCTACTCTTTGTCCCGGCCCTGCAGGGGGAGGATGAAAGAAATAACGTGCACTTACCTCCGTGGCTGCAGCACTGATGCTGTAACCTGTAGCTCCAGTCCCCCGGTCCCCTGCCGCTTCCTGGTAAAAGAGGGGACCCGGGACATGACGTGTCAGGCCAGCTCAGCCAGTCAGCCGCAAAGGTGGAACCCTACTATGGCCGCTTACTGGCTGAGCCGGCCTAACACGTCACATCCCAGGTCCTCTCTCTAACAAGGAAGCAGCCGGGGTCCAGAGCTGCAGTATATGACATCAGCGCTGGAGCCAGGGGGGGAAGTGCACGTTATTTTTTCATCCTCCCCAGCATTCTCCTTTAATGAATATTATTGTAAGAAAAAAGTAATACTAAACCAATACAGACCCCAGACCAGACCCCTAAACCAATACAGACCCCAGACCAGACCCCTAATCTAATACAGACCCCAGACCAGACCCCTAATCTAATAGAGACCCCAGACCAGACACCTAAACTAATACAGAGCCCAGACCAGACCCCTAAACTAATACAGATCCCAGACCCCTAAACTAATACAGACCCCAGACCAGACCCCTAAACTAATACAAAGCCCAGACCAGACCCCTAAACTAATACAGACCTCAGACCAGACCCCTAATCTAATACAGAGCACAGACCAGACCCCTAAACTAATACAGACCCCAGACCAGACCCCTAAACCAATACAGAGCCCAGACCAGACCCCTAATCTAATACAGAGCCCAGACCAGACCCCTAAACTAATAGAGACCCCAGACCAGACCCCTAATCTAATAGAGACCCCAGACCAGACCCCTAAACCAATACAGACCCCAGACCAGACCCCTAAACTAATAGAGACCCCAGACCAGACCCCTAATCTAATAGAGACCCCAGACCAGACCCCTAAACTAATACAGACCGCAGACCAGACCCCTAATCTAATACAGACTGCAGACCAGACCCCTAAACTAATACAGAGCCCAGACCATACCCCTAATCTAATACAGACCCCAGACCAGATCTCTAAACCAATACAGACCCCAGACCAGACCCCTAAACCAATACAGACCCCAGACCAGACCCCTAAACTAACACAGACCCCAGACCAGACCCCTAAACTAATACAGACCCCAGACCAGACCCCTAAACTAATACAGAGCCCAGACCAGACCCCTAATCTAATACAGACCCCAGACCCCTAAACTAATACAGAGCCCAGACCAGACCCCTAAACTAATACAGAGCCCAGACCAGACCCCTAATCTAATACAGACCCCAGACCAGACCCCTAAACCAATACAGACCCCAGACCAGACCCCTAAACTAACACAGACCCCAGACCAGACCCATATACTAATACAGACCCCAGACCAGACCCCTAAACTAACACAGACCCCAGACCAGACCCCTAAACTAATACAGACCCCAGACCAGACCCCTAAACTAATACAGAGCCCAGACCAGACCCCTAATCTAATACAGACCCCAGACCAGACTCCTAAACTAATACAGAGCCCAGACCCCTAATCTAATACAGACCCCAGACCAGACCCCTAAACCAATACAGACCCCAGACCAGACCCCTAAACTAACACAGACCCCAGACCAGACCCCTAAACTAATACAGATCCCAGACCAGACCCCTAAACTAATACAGATCCCAGACCAGACCCCTAAACTAATACAGATCCCAGACCAGACCCCTAAACTAATACAGACCCCAGACCAGACCCCTAAACTAATACAGACCCCAGACCAGACCCCTAAACTAATACAGACCCCAGACCCCTAAACTAATACAGACCCCAGACCAGACCCCTAAACTAATACAGACCCCAGACCAGACCCCTAAACTAATACAGACCCCAGACCCCTAAACTAATACAGACCCCAGACCAGACCCCTAAACTAATACAGACCCCAGACCCCTAAACATAATAAAAAGCACTAAACTTTAGTATAATATAATGCCATTTTGTACAACAGGTAAGTATACAAACCTTTATATCATCGTTGTGAGGTCATATTACGCCGTATGATCATTACAGCCGTATTATCACCTCAAAAACCAAGGGGGAACTGGGAAAGTGTTACAGCTTGAGTCCATGGTCACACTTAGTATTTCTGTCTTTTTTCAACCAATACCAGGAGTGGGTTGAAAACACAGAATCTGCGCACATCTTTCCATTATATTTTTGCCCGGTTACTGCCACTTCTGGTTTTGGTTAAAAAAAAATCAAAATACTGACAGAAATACTATGTGTGACCATAGCCTAAGCTGTAGCAGGTGCTATAAAGTAGTATGAGGGCAACACAATGTAAAGAAATATAAAATGATAAATTATAGTATAAAGTAATATACTGTGATATAAAGTTGTACTATAAAGTGTTATGTAAAGTCGTAGGATGTCATAAGATAAACTATAAAGTCATATAATATAGTACTCAGTCATGTAGAATAAAATAACATAATGTAAGAAAACGTCACAAGGATATATAATGTAGTATATAGTAACATAAAGCCATGTAATGTAGTATATAGTAATATAAAGCCATGTAATGTAGTATATAGTAACATAAAGCCATGTAATGTAGTATATAGTAATATAAAGCCATATAATGTAGTATATAGTAATATAAAGCCATATAATGTAGTATATAGTAATATAAAGCCATATAATGTAGTATATAGTGATATTAAGCCACATAATGTAGTGTATAGTAATATAGAATGTAGTTTACCGTGATGTAACAGTCATGTAAAGTCATATACCATAAGATACAATTCAGAGTAACAGAGTATAAGTAATATTATGTAATAAACACAAAGAGATTCAATGTACCAGGTATATAATGAATTAATACAATGTGTATGAAGTGTCACATTATATAAAGCAGTAATAAGAAACATAAGAAACACATAAAGCAATGATTTCTTAGTTGTCCTGGTTTTCTGTTTTCTCCTTACTTGTCCCGGCTGTGTGTCTCCTCCTTAGTTGTCCCGGCTGTGGGTTTCCTCCTTAGTTGTCCCGGCTGTGTGTTTCCTCCTTAGTTGTCCCCGCTGTGTGTCTCCTCCTTAGTTGTCCCGGCTGTGGGTTTCCTCCTTAGTTGTCCCGGCTGGGGGTTTCCTCCTTAGTTGTCCCGGCTGTGGGTTTCCTCCTTAGTTGTCCCGGCTGTGTGTCTCCTCCTTAGTTGTCCCGGCTGTGTGTTTCCTCCTTAGTTGTCCCGGCTGTGGGTTTCCTCCTTAGTTGTCCCGGCTGGGGGTTTCCTTCTTAGTTGTCCCGGCTGTGTGTCTCCTCCTTAGTTGTCCCGGCTGTGGGTTTCCTCCTTAGTTGTCCCGGCTGTGTGTTTCCTCCTTAGTTGTCCCGGCTGGGGGTTTCCTCCTTAGTTGTCCCGGCTGTGTGTTTCCTCCTTAGTTGTCCCGGCTGTGGGTTTCCTTCTTAGTTGTCCCGGCTGTGTGTCTCCTCCTTAGTTGTCCCGGCTGTGGGTCTCCTCCTTAGTTGTCCCGGCTGTGTGTTTCCCCATAAGTTGTCCCGACTGTGTGTTTCCTCCTTAGTTGTCCCGGCTGTGGGTCTCCTCCTTAGTTGTCCCGGCTGTGGGTTTCCTCCTTAGTTGTCCCGGCTGTGGGTTTCCTCCTTAGTTGTCCCGGCTGTGTGTTTCCTCCTTAGTTGTCCCGGCTGTGTGTTTCCTCTTTAGTTGTCCCGGCTGTGGGTTTTCTCCTTAGTTGTCCCGGCTCTGGGTTTCCTCAGTTAGTTGTCCCGGCTGTGGGTTTCCTCAGTTAGTTGTCCCGGCTGTGTGTTTCCTCTTTAGTTGTCCCGTCTGTGTGTTTCCTCCTTAGTTGTCCCGGCTGTGGGTTACCTCCTTAGTTGTCCCGGCTGTGTGTTTCCTCCTTAGTTGTCCCGGCTTTTTGTTTCCTCTTTAGTTGTCCCGGCTGTGTGTTTTCTCTTTAGTTATCCCGGCTGTGTGTCTTCTCCTTAGTTGTCCCGGCTGTGGGTCTCCTCCTTAGTTGTCCCGGCTGTGTGTCTTCTCCTTAGTTGTCCCGGCTGTGGGTCTTCTCCTTAGTTGTCCCGGCTGTGGGTCTTCTCCTTAGTTGTCCCGGCTGTGTGTTTCCTCTTTAGTTGTCCCGGCTGTGGGTTTTCTCCTTAGTTGTCCCGGCTCTGGGTTTCCTCAGTTAGTTGTCCCGGCTGTGGGTTTCCTCAGTTAGTTGTCCCGGCTGTGTGTTTCCTCCTTAGTTGTCTCGGCTGGGGGTTTCCTCCTTAGTTGTCCCGGCTGTGGGTTTCCTCCTTAGTTGTCCCGGCTGTGTGTTTCCTCCTTAGTTGTCCCAGCTGTGTGTTTCCTCCTTTGTTGTCCCAGCTGTGTGTTTCCTCCTTAGGTGTCCCGGCTGTGTGTTTCCTCCTTAGTTGTCCCGGCTGTGGGTTTCCTCCTTAGTTGTCCCGGCTGTGGGTTTCCTCCTTAGTTGTCCCGGCTGTGGGTTTCCTCCTTAGTTGTCCCGGCTGTGGGTTTCCTCCTTAGTTGTCCCGGCTGTGGGTTTCCTCCTTAGTTGTCCCGACTGGGGGTTTCCTCCTTAGTTGTCCCGGCTGTGGGTTTCCTCCTTAGTTGTCCCGGCTGTGGGTCTCCTCCTTAGTTATCCCGACTGTGGGTTTCCTCCTTAGTTGTCCCGGCTGTGGGTCTCCTCCTTAGTTATCCCGACTGTGGGTTTCCTCCTTAGTTGTCCCGGCTGTGGGTTTCCTCCTTAGTTGTCCCGGCTGTGTGTTTCCTCCTTAGTTGTCCCGGCTGTGGGTTTCCTCCTTAGGTGTCCCGGCTGTGGGTTTCCTCCTTAGTTGTCCCGGCTGTGGGTTTCCTCCTTAGTTGTCCCGGCTGTGTGTTCCCTCCTTAGTTGTCCCGGCTTTGTGTTTCCTCCTTAGTTGTCCCAGCTGTGGATTTCCTCCTTAGTTGTCCCGATTGTGGGTTTCCTCCTTAGTTGTCCCGGCTGTGGGTCTCCTCCTTAGTTGTCCCGGCTGTGGGTTTCCTCCTTAGTTGTCCCAACTGGGGGTTTCCTCCTTAGTTGTCCCGGCTGTGTGTCTCCTCCTTAGTTGTCCTGTCTGTGTGTTTCCTCCTTAAATTTAAATATGCAAAACAAGAGTCCGTGGAGCCTCAGTTACGAGTCTCAAAACACGGGATAGCCAGATATCTCTAGCCTGTTGCCAACAGGGTGCCTCCATGATGGGGAGAGCACCACACCACCCTGATAAATAACCCCTTAAGTCCCACTCGGTTGCGAGTATTGGAACATAGACAGGGAAACAACAGAGTGGCCCCTTTTGTCAATGTCTAACTCAAGGTGCGAGTATTGCGATCATGACAAGGGCTTGCAAAGGCAGGCTTCCACCCACAGACAGCCGTTTCGGGGTTTTTGCCCCTCGTCAGTGTGGGGTAGGATTCTGGCTAGTTGGGGCAATGAAAAATCAACCAACAAAACACAGTAATCACTGAACTCAAGGAGAACAGCGAAATAAATTCCAATGAAGTACTCAATCAAGAGTCTCCACTGATGCCCCCAAAAATTTAAATATGCAAAACAAGAGTCCGTGGAGCCTCAGTTACGAGTCTCAAAACACGGGATAGCCAGATATCTCTAGCCTGTTGCCAACGGAGGCACCCCGTTGGTGTTTTGAGACTCGTAACTGAGGCTCCACGGACTCTTGTTTTGCATATTTAAATTTTCGGGGGCATCAGTGGAGACTCTTGATTGAGTACTTCATTGGAATTTTTTTCGCTGTTCTCCTTGAGTTCAGTGATTACTGTGTTGTGTTTCCTCCTTAGTTGTCCCGGCTGTGTGTCTCCTCCTTAGTTGTCCCGTCTGTGTGTTTCCTCCTTAGTTGTCCCGGCTGATTGTCTCCTCCTTAGTTGTCCCGGCTGTGGGTTTCCTCCTTAGTTGTCCTGGCTGTGTGTCTCCTCCTTAGTTGTCCCGGCTGTGTGTCTCCTCCTTAGTTGTCCCTGCTGTGTGTCTCCTCCTTAGTTGTCCCGGCTGTGTGTCTCCTCCTTAGTTGTCCCGGCTGTGTGTTTCCTCCTTAGTTGTCCCGGCTGTGGGTTTCCTCCTTAGTTGTCCTGGCTGTGTGTCTCCTTCTTAGTTGTCCCGGCATTGTGTTTTCTCCTTAGTTGTCCCGGCTGTGTGTTTCCTCCTTAGTTGTCCCGGCTGTGTGTTTCTTCCTTAGTTGTCCCGGCTGTGTGTTTCCTCAGTTAGTTGTCCCGGCTGTGGGTTTCCTCCTTAGTTGTCCCGGCTGTGGGTTTCCTCCTTAGTTGTCCCGGCTGGGGGTTTCCTCCTTAGTTGTCCCGGCTGTGTGTTTCCTCAGTTAGTTGTCCCGGCTGTGGGTTTCCTCCTTACCTGTCCCGGCTGTGTGTTTCCTCCTTAGTTGTCCCGGCTGTGTGTTTCCTCCTTAGTTGTCCCGGCTGTGTGTTTCCTCCTTAGTTGTCCCGGCTGTGGGATTCCTCCTTAGTTGTCCCGGCTGTGTGTTTCCTCCTTAGTTGTCCCGGCTGTGTGTCTCCTTCTTAGTTGTCCTGGCTGTGGGTCTCCTCCTTAGTTGTCCCGGCTGTGGGTCTCCTCCTTAGTACCAGGCGCCTTCCTGTATGTATTATACAGGGTGCGGGGCTCTTAATACCAGGCAGTCTCCAATATGTATTATACCGGGTGCTGGGCTCTTAGTATCAGGCAACCTCCTGTATGTATTATACAGGGTGCGGGGCTCTTAGTATCAGGCAACCTCCTGTATGTATTATACAGGGTGCGGGGCTCTTAGTACCAGGTGCCTTCCTGTATGTATTATACAAGGTGCGGGTCTCTTAGTATCAGGCAACCTCCTGTATGTATTATATAAGGTGCAGGGCTCTTAGTACCAGGCACCTCCCTGTATGTATTATACAGGGTGCAGGGCTCTTAGTACCAGGGAGTCGCCTGTATGTATTACACAGGGTGTGGGGCTCTTAGTACCAGGCACCTTGCTGTATGTATTATACAGGGTGTGGGGCTCTTAGTACCAGGCACCTTGCTGTATGTATTATACAGGTTGCGGGGCTCTTAGTACCAGGCACCTTGCTGTATGTATTATACAGGTTGCGGGGCTCTTAGTACCAGGCACCTTGCTGTATGTATTATACAGGGTGTGGGTCTCTTAGTACCAGGCACCTTGCTGTATGTATTATACAGGGTGCGGGGCTCTTAGTACCAGGAACCTTGCTGTATGTATTATACAGGGTGTGGGGCTTTTAGTACCAGGCACCTTGCTGTATGTATTATACAGGGTGCGGGGCTCTTAATACCAGGCACCTTGCTGTATGTATTATACAGGGTGTGGGGCTCTTAGTACCAGGCACCTTGCTGTATGTATTATACAGGGTGTGGGGTTTTTAGTACCAGGCACCTTGCTGTATGTATTATACAGGGTGCGGGGCTCTTAATACCAGGCACCTTGCTGTATTTCTATTTGAGGATATCCTGGCGATTATAACATCACACCAGCAGACAAACTCAGCCACAGATGGAATGCCCCCTCCGACATTTACCCCATTATAAGACTAATTCCCGGTATATTAACCAACATATAATAAGCTATAAATACTCTTTTGTGTGTTTTGTGTTGTTATTCTCATGAATCAGTTTTTCCTCGCAGGGGGTGGCCGGTGACATCAGTGTGGTCATAGTATGTGTATAATGCCTCCGGCTCCGGACGCTCTGTGGTCACTGTGTGGCCATTGCTGTGGTTGAGGTGTGATTTTTGAATTACAGAAAATACTTTTTTGTGTATTTCTGTTCCTGAGTCATTATTGTAAAATGCTGAATATACAATGTTCTTACGTAACTACAGGGACCATAGGGGTCAGCCAAAGACCTGTTCTGGCAAAACTCAAAAATAGCTTGATGACCTGTATAGATGTGGCTGGATGATCTCTATAGATATGGCTGGATGATGTCTATATGTGGTGTCCCACCACTGGTGTTTTTCTCTTCTCTTGTACGCCTGTCAAAAAGCTTTTCTCTCAGGTTAAGTAGTGGATGAAGTATTAAGTTTCCCCACTAGGTGCAAGTGTTTTGTATCTTTATATGTATTTCTATGCACAGCTGAAGAAGGTAATGGGTTAATGTTTTATATGTCCCATGTGTTATATGCTGACCACTAGGAGGGGCTCTTTTTCTTCTCTACCTATCTTCTTCCTTCTTTCTCCTGCACACACTCATCCCCACCACTCACAGGCAGGCACTCTGTAGGTGGAATATCACTGGTGGAGGAAGTACACGTCAGTCTTATCCAGATTCTCAGTGAGAGAGGACACACAAAAGACAACCGTTCCTGCGAAAGTTAAGCCAGGGCCTGGCTTATGCCAGGACCCTTGTCAGGGAAAACAAGTTCAGTAGCCACCATTGTAAACAGATGCAACTAGAGACCAACAGTTCTTCTACGCAAAGAGCTACTTATACGATGCAGTGCTAAGCACACACAAGGGAGAGTAGTCACCAAGGAACACCCTCACCCACGCCAGGAACACGTCTACAAAGTGCAGGACAGACTCCTGAAAGGATAGGAACTAGCCTCAGTAAGACAAAGCAACTAGTATACAAAGGTCTACGTATCCTACTGCGAAGTGCAGAAAACTGGGAAGACTCGGACACCTAGCTACACCCAGATAACCACGGTTGGGGCTTATACTACCCTTTTAGGATGGGTTCTATGCTACCAAAGGGCAGAAGGTGGTAAGACAGTGTCTAAATGTGAGTACCAGTATCACTTCATTCAAGATATCTCTCAAGGTTCCGACAGAGTACAAGGCTACATTGGGTTAGGGCCCTTCTGGCAAACTCCTCTTCTCTCCTCTATACTCCCTACTCTCTACCTTACAAACCAGCAAAGTTCTACAGTAAAGCTGTTATATTTTTATTCTAACGCACAGGACTCTGTCATCTTCTGTCTGCACCTGAACCTATACATACAGCACTGCACACCTTGGGTTAGTTTTCCCCTTTCTGTGGGTGGCGGTACCGACAGTCCGGGTGGGTCAGTTGCCACTCAGGACTGCCCTGAAGAGAGCCCAAGGGACCCACAACAACACGGCAGGTTACCGATCATTTGGGGAATACAGCCAGCCATACACAACAAGCAGGTACCAACATCACACCTGTGTGCTGGACAAGCACTGGCATCACGACAACTAACACCTCCGGCTGAGTTGAGAAACACCAGTACCTAATCCATTCACTTCACACTACATATAGACGTGGCTGAATGATCTCTATACACGTCTGGATGACCTCTATAGATTTGGTGGGTGATCCATATAGATGTGGCTGGATGTTCTCTATAGATGTGGATGGATGGTCTCTATAGACATGGCTGGTTGGTCTCTATAGACGTGGCTGGGTGGTCTCTATAGACATGGCTGCATGGTCTCTATAGACATGGCTGGATGGTCTCTATAGACATGGCTGGATGGTCTCTATAGACGTGGCTGGATGGTCTCTATAGACATGGCTGGATGGTCTCTATAGACATGGCTGGATGGTCTCTATAGATGTGGCTGGATGACCTCTATAGACGTGGCTGGATGACCTCTATAGACGTGGCTAGGTGGTTTCCATAGACGTGGCTGGGTGGTCTCCATAGACGTAGCTGGATCATCTCTATAGGTGTGGCTGGATGGTCTCTGTAGACATGGCTGGTTGATCTCTATAGACGTGGCTGGGTAATCTCTATAGACGTGGCTAGATGATTGCTATAGACATGGCTGGATGGTCCCTGGATTGTCTCTATAGACATGGCTGGATGACCTCTATAGACGTGGCTGGATGGTCTCTATAGACCTAGCTGGATGGTCTCTATAGACGTGGCTGGATGGTCTCTATAGACATGGCTGGATGGTCTCTATAGACATGGCTGGATGATCCCTATAGACATGGCTGGATGATCCCTATAGACATGTCTGGATGGTCTCTATAGACGTGGCTGGAGGGTCTCTATAGATGTGGCTGGATGACCTCTATAGACGTGGCTGGATGACCTCTATAGACGTGGCTGGAGGACCACTATAGACATGGTGGATGACCTCTATAGACGTGGCTGGATGATCCCTATAGACATGGCTGGATGGTCTCTATAGACATGGCTGGATGGTCTCTATAGACCTGGCTGGATGGTCTTATAGACGTGGCTGGAGGGTCTCTATAGACGTGGCTGGAGGGTCTCTATAGACATGGCTGGATGACCTCTATAGACATGGCTGGATGACCACTATAGACCTGGCTGGATGGTCTCTATAAATGTGGCTGGATGGTCTCTATAGACATGGCTGGATGACCTCTATAGACGTGGCTGGATGACCTCTATAGACGTGGCTGGTTGGTCTCTATAGACCTGGCTGGAGGGTCTCTATAGACGTGGCTGGAGGGTCTCTATAGACATGGCTGGATGACCTCTATAGACATGGCTGGATGACCACTATAGACCTGGCTGGATGGTCTCTATAAACGTGGCTGGATGGTCTCTATAGACATGGCTGGATGACCTCTATAGACGTGGCTGGATGACCTCTATAGACGTGGCTGGTTGGTCTCTATAGACCTGGCTGGATGGTCTCTATAGATGTGGCTGGAGGGTCTCTATAGATGTGGCTGGATGACCTCTATAGACATGGCTGGATGACCTCTATAGACGTGGCTGGACGGTCTCTATAAATGTGGCTGGATGGGCTCTATAGACATGGCTGGATGGTATCTATAGACATGGCTGGATGACCTCTATAGACGTGGCTGGGTGGTCTCTATAGACATGGCTGGATGACCTCTATAGACATGGCTGGATGGTATCTATAGACATGGCTGGATGACCTCTATAGACGTGGCTGGGTGGTCTCTATAGACATGGCTGGATGACCTCTATAGACGTGGCTGGATGACCTCTATAGACGTGGCTGGATGACCACTATAGACCTGGCTGGATGGTCTCTATAGATGTGGCTGGATGACCTCTATAGACGTGGCTGGATGACCTCTATAGACGTGGCTGGCTGGTCTCTATAGACCTGGCTAGATGGTCTCTATAGACGTGGCTGGATGGTCTCTATAGATGTGGCTGGATGACCTCTATAGACATGGCTGGATGACCTCTATAGACCTGGCTGGATGGTCTCTATAAACGTGGCTGGATGGTCTCTATAGACATGGCTGGATGACCTCTATAGACGTGGCTGGATGACCTCTATAGACCTGGCTGGTTGGTCTCTATAGACCTGGCTGGATGGTCTCTATAGATGTGGCTGGAGGGTCTCTATAGATGTGGCTGGATGACCTCTATAGACATGGCTGGATGACCTCTATAGACGTGGCTGGACGGTCTCTATAAATGTGGCTGGATGGGCTCTATAGACATGGCTGAATGACCTCTGTAGACGTGGCTGGATGACCTCTATAAACGTGGCTGGATGACCACTATAGACCTGGCTGGATGGGCTCTATAAACGTGGCTGGATGGTATCTATAGACATGGCTGGATGACCTCTATAGACGTGGCTGGGTGGTCTCTATAGACATGGCTGGATGACCTCTATAGACGTGGCTGGATGACCTCTATAGACGTGGCTGGATGACCACTATAGACCTGGCTGGATGGTCTCTATAGATGTGGCTGGAGGGTCTCTATAGACATGGCTGGATGACCTCTGTAGACGTGGCTGGATGACCTCTATAAACGTGGCTGGATGACCACTATAGACCTGGCTGGATGGGCTCTATAAACGTGGCTGGATGGTATCTATAGACATGGCTGGATGACCTCTATAGACGTGGCTGGGTGGTCTCTATAGACATGGCTGGATGACCTCTATAGACGTGGCTGGATGACCTCTATAGACATGGCTGGATGACCTCTATAGACGTGGCTGGACGGTCTCTATAAATGTGGCTGGATGGGCTCTATAGACATGGCTGAATGACCTCTGTAGACGTGGCTGGATGACCTCTATAAACGTGGCTGGATGACCACTATAGACCTGGCTGGATGGGCTCTATAAACGTGGCTGGATGGTATCTATAGACATGGCTGGATGACCTCTATAGACGTGGCTGGGTGGTCTCTATAGACATGGCTGGATGACCTCTATAGACGTGGCTGGATGACCTCTATAGACGTGGCTGGATGACCACTATAGACCTGGCTGGATGGTCTCTATAGATGTGGCTGGAGGGTCTCTATAGACATGGCTGGATGACCTCTATAGACATGGCTGGATGACCTCTATAGACATGGCTGGATGACCTCTATAGACGTGGCTGGGTGGTCTCTATAGACATGGCTGGATGACCTCTATAGACATGGCTGGATGACCACTATAGACCTGGCTGGATGGTCTCTATAAACGTGGCTGGATGGTCTCTATAGACATGGCTGGATGACCTCTATAGACGTGGCTGGATGACCTCTATAGACGTGGCTGGCTGGTCTCTATAGACCTGGCTAGATGGTCTCTATAGACGTGGCTGGATGGTCTCTATAGATGTGGCTGGATGACCTCTATAGACATGGCTGGATGACCTCTATAGACCTGGCTGGATGGTCTCTATAAACGTGGCTGGATGGTCTCTATAGACATGGCTGGATGACCTCTATAGACGTGGCTGGATGACCTCTATAGACCTGGCTGGTTGGTCTCTATAGACCTGGCTGGATGGTCTCTATAGACGTGGCTGGAGGGTCTCTATAGACATGGCTGGATGACCTCTATAGACATGGCTGGATGACCACTATAGACGTGGCTGGATGGTCTCTATAGATGTGGCTGGATGGTCTCTATAGACATGGCTGGATGATCCCTATAGACGTGGCTGGATGACCACTATAGACGTGGCTGGATGGTCTCTATAGATGTGGCTGGTTGGTCTCTATAGACCTGGCTGGTTGGTCTCTATAGACCTGGCTGGATGACCACTATAGACGTGGCTGGATGGTCTCTATAGATGTGGCTGGATGGTCTCTATAGACATGGCTGGATGACCTCTATAGACGTGGCTGGATGACCTCTATAGACCTGGCTGGATGACCTCTATAGACCTGGCTGGATGGTCTCTATAAACGTGGCTGGATGGTCTCTATAGACGTGGCTGGATGACCTCTATAGACGTGGCTGGCTGGTCTCTATAGACCTGGCTGGATGACCACTATAGACGTGGCTGGATGGTCTCTATAGACCTGGCTGGATGGTCTCTATAGACCTGGCTGGATGGTCTCTATAGACGTGGCTGGATGGTCTCTATAGACATGGCTGGATGATCCCTATAGATATGGCTGGTTGATCGCTATAGATCTCTATGTAATGGTCCTGTATCGGGGATTTCCAGTCGTGCTTCTATGGCCGGTCACTTCTTCTCAGGAACTTCATTGCTGAATTAGCTGCATTACAGAAAATGTCTTTTTCTACAAAATACTTAAGAAAAACCTGAGGTTAAAACCACAAGGTCCTGTAGGTTTCTGCAGTAGCTGTAAGGTAGCGGTGAGGTCTTACGTGACAGACGTCCTGTGTGCTACGGGCTGGAGGAGATGATGAAGCCCCCCGTCCTGGCAGCGCCCTGAGCCCCACAGCTCCAGGCAAACTCAGTATGTAAGATATGGGTGTGGGATCGTATGGAAAGAAAATCACATTATGGAAACTGTTGTAATACAGAGGGTCTTGGGGATGCTGGGGCATTGGGACGAGTAGGGGTATATGCAGCCTGGTGTAGATAAATATACGGTCCTGCTATACGAGAAGATGGAAAAATACCGAGCAATACTGATGAATAGAAAGGAGAGTGGAAAATAGGTTTAAGCAACCAATGCCAGGTAGCTGCTGTAAAGCTAATGTTTCTAATAGGAAGTACAAAGAGCCTGTGTGAGACGTATGGATATAAACCACGGATCACAGCTCTGGAGCAAGGGAAACGATGGCAGTCCGTCCTGTGAGGTGAATTATCGACTGACTTAGGAGAAGTAACGGCGGCCATATTGGGCATCACTCCTTTTTCACTAAACAGGACAAAGATAGAAATAATGTGTGTGAGAAACTTTTGGGCTTTCTGATTTTTCTTTAATTTTTCACTTATTTTTAGCCCGTGGTTTTCTATTTACTGGCCCTAAGCTGCAGGCCACGCTCCTGACCAACGTCCACGAGAAACTCTAGAAGATAACCGTGAAGACAAACCATCTACCATGATTCTTCTACCTGTAATGTTTTGGTACCTGTTTGCAGGTATGTAGGTGTATTATACCATGGGTGTCATGTAGGTGTAATATACCATGGGTGTCATGTAGGTGTATTATACCATGGGTGTCATGTAGGTATATTATACCATGGGTGTCATGTAGTTGTATTATACCATGGGTGTCATGTAGGTGTATTATACCATGGGTGTCATGTAGGTGTACTATACCATGGGTGTCATGTAGGTGTATTATACCATGGGTGTCATGTAGGTGTATTATATCATGGGTGTCATGTCGGTGTATTATACCATGGGTGTCATGTAGGTGTATTATGCCATGGGTGTCATGTAGGTATATTATACCATGGGTGTCATGTAGGTGTATTATACCATGGGTGTCATGTCGGTGTATTATACCATGGGTGTAATGTAGGTATATAATACCATGGGTGCATTGTGGGTGTATTATATCATGGGTGTCATGTAGGTGTATTATACCATGGGTGTCATGTAGGTGTATTATACCATGGGTGTTATATAGGTGTATTATATCATGGGTGTCATGTAGGTGTATTATACCATGGGTGTCATGTAGGTGTATTATACCATGGGTGTCATGTAGGTGTATTATACCATGGGTGTTATATAGGTGTATTATACCATGGGTGTCATGTAGGTGTATTATACCATGGGTGTCATGTAGGTGCAGTATACCATGGGTGTCATGTAGGTGTATTATACCATGGGTGTCATGTAGGTGCAGTATACCATGGGTGTCATGTAGGTGTATTATACCATGGGTGTCATGTAGGTGTATTATACCATGGGTGTCATGTAGGTGTATTATACCATGGGTGTCATGTAGGTGTATTATACCATGGGTGTCATGTAGGTATATTATACCATGGGTGTCATGTAGGTATATTATACCATGGGTGTCATGTAGGTGTATTATACCATGGGTGTCATGTAGGTGTATTATACCATGGGTATCATGTAGGTGTATTATACTATGGGTGTCATGTAGGTGTATTATACCATGGGTGTCATGTAGGTGTATTATATCATGGGTGTCATGTAGGTGTATTATTATACCATGGGTGTCATGTAGGTATATTATACCATGGGTGTCATGTAGGTATATTATACTATGGGTATCATGTAGGTGTATTATACTATGGGTGTCATGTAGGTGTATTATACCATGGGTATCATGTAGGTGTATTATACTATGGGTGTCATGTAGGTATATTATACCATGGGTGTCATGTAGGTGTATTATACCATGGGTGTCATGTAGGTGTATTATACCATGGGTGTCATATAGGTGTATTATATCATGGGTGTCATGTAGGTGTATTATACCATGGGTGTCATGTAGGTGTATTATACCATGGGTGTTATATAGGTGTATTATACCATGGGTGTCATGTAGGTGCATTATATCATGGGTGTCATGTAGGTGTATTATATCATGGGTGTCATGTAGGTGTATTATACCATTTGCATTGGGGGTCATGTCCATCTATATAATAAAAATGAAAGTCTGTCCTTCTCTCTGTCTGTCCCGTATAAACTTCCAAACGCCTGAACCGTTTGACCCCAAATTTGGCCCACAGATACATAGGGTGTCCGGGAAGGTTATAGCGAAGGTCCCGTCCCCGCCAGATTTACAGGAGGGGAGGGAGAGGGGGGAAGAGCGGCGCCCCATAGAGATTAATGGGAAAATCTCCACATTGCAAACACAGGTGATATAATTAGCTGTAGCTGCCCAGAGGAAACGGCAGTTGGGAGCCTTAGCAACCAATAGGATTACTGCTTTCATTTTCACAGGGAGCTGGAATGTGAATGGTTGCTAGGGCAGCTGCCTCACAACAGATCCACAGAAATAACTGGTAGACCCCCTACTCCATATATACAGTATATGTATAGAGGACCCCCTACTCCATCTATACAGTACATGTATACAGGACCCCTACTCCATCTATACAGTACATGTATACAGGACCCCCTATTTCATCTAAACAGTACATGTATACAGGACCCCCTACTCCATCTATACAGTACATGTATACAGGGCCCCCTACTCCATCTATACAGTACATGTATTCAGGACCCCCTACTCCATCTATACAGTACATGTATACAGGCCCTCCTACTCCATCTATACAGTACATGTATACAGGGCCCCCTATTCCATCTATACAGTACATGTATTCAGGACCCCCTACTCCAACTATACAGTACATGTATACAGGACCCCCTACTCCATCTATACAGGACATGTATACAGGGCCCCCTACTCCATCTATACAGTACATGTATACAGGACCCCCTACTCCATCTATACAGTACATGTATACAGGACTCCCTACTCCATCTATACAGTACATGTATACAGGACCCCCTACTCCATGTATACAGTACATGTATACAGGGCCCCCTACTCCCACTATACAGTACAGGTGTACATGACCCCCTACTACATCTATACAGTACATGTATACAGGACCCCCTACTCCATCTATACAGTACATGTATACAGGGACCCCTACTCCCACTATACAGTACATGTATACAGGACCCCTACTCCATCTATACAGTACATGTATACAGGACCCCCTACTCCATCTATACAGTACATGTATACAGGACCCCTACTCCATCTATACAGTACATGTATACTGGACCCCCTACTCCATCTATACAGTACAGGTATACAGGACAATATTACCAGCTGCTGCTGCCCTAAGCACTAAACCTGAAGATGCCCCACCCTCACTCACCAATTAGCATCAGGATTGGTAGGTAATAGCTCCACACGTCACATTTAACACCGCCACACCAAGCCTGACCAATACCGCCATACTGTGACTGGATAACACTGCCATACCAAGCCTGACCAATACCGCCATACTGTGACTGGATAACACTGCCATACCAAGCCTGACCAATACCGCCATACTGTGACTGGATAACACTGACATACCAGACCTGACCAATACCCCTTACTGTGACTGGATAACACTGTCACACCAGACCTGACCAATACCGCCATACTGTGACTGAATAATACTGTCACACCAGACCTGACCAATACCGCCATACTGTGACTGGATAACACCGCCACACTAGGCCTGACCAATACCCCTTACTGTGACTGGATAACACTGACATACCAGACCTGACCAATACCCCTTACTGTGACTGGATAACACTGTCACACCAGACCTGACCAATACCGCCATACTGTGACTTGATAACACCGCCACACCAGGCCTGACCAATACCCCTTACTGTGACTGGATAACACTGTCACACCAGACCTGACCAATACCGCCAAACTGTGACTGGGTAACACTGTCATATTACACCTGACAAATACCGCCATACTGTGACTGGATAACACCATCATACCAGACCTGACCAATACCACCATACAGTGACTGGAAAACACTGCCATACCAGACCTGACCAATACCGCCATACTCTTCCAACACAGGAGCCAGAAGCAACAAACTCTGCAAGCTAAGTGCTTTTATATTGTATTGTGAGCGAGTTTTGGAGCGTGCGAGTTTTTGATCTGAAGTGTGTTTTTGTCTCAAGTGTGGGACTTTAATATTCTGGGACTTTAGATTTGGGGCGTTTTAGAGGAAAACAAATTGTTTATTTACTTTTGAACACATTGTTTGCTTTTGTTGCTTGTTTGTTTTTTCTTTCTTTATACATAATATCCCCATATAAATGAGCGCCATGTTTGACAATGCGGCCCAATGTACATCTTGTGCGATGTATGCAATCCTTGATCAACCGATCGAGGGTGCATACCATTGTGGGAGATGTGTGCATGTTGCTGGTTTGGAAGCCCAGATCCTGGATCTAAATGAGCAGCTGCAACGATTGAGATGCATTAGCAAACTGGAAAGGGGTCTGGTGCTCACTGAGCAAGCACTCCAAGGGGTAGATGGGGGAGAGTGTGATAGCATGGAGGTACAGGAGGAAGAGGCAGCTAGTTGGGTCACAGTTAGAAAAAGGGGTAGAGGGAAGAGTGTGAGGGAGGCCAGTCCTGATCTGGCACACCCCAACAAGTTTGCCAAATTGGCGGATGAGGGGGATGTTGATTCAGGGGTGGCATTGCTGCAGCAGGACACTGCCTCTGAAAGCCAGGGGGGTGTCTGCTCCAGTAAGGTGGGAAACAGGAGTTCAGGGCAGGCCAGGCAGGTACTGGTAGTGGGGGACTCAATTATTAGGGGGACAGACAGGGCAATCTGTCACAAAGACCGGGATCGTCGAACAGTGTGTTGCCTTCCTGGCGCTCGAGTTCGTCACATCGTGGATCGGGCTGACAGATTACTGGGAGGGGCTGGCGATGACCCAGCAGTCATGGTGCACATTGGCACCAATGATAAAGTTAGAGGTAGGTGGCGGGTCCTTAAAAACGATTTCAGGGACTTAGGCAGGAAGCTAAAAACTAGGACCTCCAAGGTGATATTCTCTGAAATATTACCTGTACCACGAGCCACACCTGAGAGACAGCGGGAGATTAGGGAGGTAAATAAGTGGCTCAAGAGCTGGTGTAGGATAGAGGGGTTTGGGTTCATGGAGAACTGGGCCGACTTCTCGGTCGGTTACAGGCTCTACGGTAGGGACGGGCTGCATCTCAATGGGGAGGGTGCAGCCGTGCTGGGGGAGAAGATGGCTAAGAGGTTGGAGGAGTGTTTAAACTAGGGCCCGGGGGGGAGGGCAACAACAATATAGTGAGTAAAGACAGAGTAGATGGAGAGCTGGGCCTAGATTATGGAACTGGGGGTGGAGCGGCGGGAGGGGTTAGAATAGTCACTAGTGACAAGAGGAAAGGGAATATGGAAAAACATATTAAATGTATGTATACTAATGCTCGAAGCCTCACTAATAAAGCTGAGGAATTAGAACTCATAATGGTTGAAGAGAAATATGATATAGTGGGGATAAGCGAGACATGGCTGGATGAGAGTTATGACTGGGCTGTTAATATCCTGGGTTATAGTCTATTCAGAAATGACCGTAAAAATAAGAAAGGGGGAGGGGTCTGTCTATATGTTAAATCATGCCTTAAGCCTATTCTGCGGGAGGATATATGTGATGATAATGTGGAGTCTCTTTGGGTAGAAATAAGGGGAGGGACGAAGAATAATAAAATTCTTATAGGAGTGAGTTATAAACCTCCAAGTATAGTGGAAAAATCAGAAAATCTTCTTATAAGACAAATAGATGCGGCAGCGAAGCAGGGGGAAGTCATTATTATGGGGGACTTTAACTACCCAAATATAAACTGGAAAGCAGAAACCTGCAGCTCCAGGAAGGGAAGCGTGTTTTTGGAAATAGTAAAAGATAATTACCTTTCCCAACTAGTACAGGAACCAACAAGAGGGGGGGCCCTTCTGGACCTGATCTTAACCAATAGGCCCGACAGAATATCAAAAATAGAGGTGGGGGGTCACCTAGGTAATAGTGACCATAACATAGTAAGTTTTCAATTATCCTTCAATAAAATTATTAGTAGAGGGGCTACAAAAACATTAAATTTCAGGAAGGCTAATTTCCATAAACTAAGAGAGGACCTTGGGAACATAGACTGGGACACAGCCCTGAGATATAAGAGAGGACTCCGGGGACATAGACTGGGACACTGCCCTGAGATATAAGAGAGGACCTTGGGGACATAGACTGGGACAATGCCTTCAGAAATAAAAGTACACAAGAGAAATGGGACATATTTAAGAGCATCCTGGGTAAATCGTGTGAACTACACATACCATATGGGAATAAACGTAGTAGAAATAAGAGAAATCCAATGTGGTTAACTACAGCTGTAAGGGGTGCAATAAATGATAAGAAACAAGCATTCAGACAACTAAAACAAGAAGGTAGTGGGGAAGCATTGAGCAACTATAGACTGAAGAATAGAATGTGTAAAACGCAAATAAAAGAAGCAAAAATAGCAACAGAAAGAAGGATAGCCACAGAAAGTAAAACAAATCCCAAAATGTTCTTCACTTATATAAATAACAAAAGACTTAAAACCGAAAATGTTGGTCCCCTCAAAAATAATCTGGGTGTAATGGTGGAGGGGGAAGAGGAAAAGGCCAATCTACTAAATACATTCTTCTCTACGGTATTCACAGAGGAGAATCCCATAACAGACGACATGACTAGGGATAATGTTAATCCTCCCATAAATCTCACCTGCCTAACACAACAAGAAGTGGGGAAACGCCTTAAAAACATTAAAATCCATAAGTCACCGGGCCCAGAAGGTATCCATCCTAGAGTTTTGCAAGAATTAAATACTGTGTTGGACAGACCGTTATTCCTAATATTTAAAGATTCTATTACGACAGGGATTGTTCCACAGGACTGGCGCATAGCTAATGTGGTACCGATATTCAAGAAGGGGTCAAGGAGTGATCCTGGAAACTACAGGCCCGTAAGTCTAACATCTATAGTAGGTAAAGTATTTGAGGGGATTGTAAGAGATGCTATACTAGAGTATCTTAATGAAAATAATCTTATGACGCAGCACCAGCATGGATTTATGAGGGATCGGTCCTGTCAGACTAATCTGATCGGCTTCTATGAAGAGGTAAGTTATAGACTGGACCTGGGGGAGGCTGTGGATGTTGTGTATCTGGACTTTTCAAAGGCATTTGATACTGTGCCGCATGAAAGGTTGGTCTACAAAATGAGGATGCTGGGACTCGGGGAAAACGTATGCAAATGGGTAAGTAACTGGTTGTGTGATAGAAAACAGAGGGTGGTCATTGATGGAAAATATTCAGATTGGGTTTTAGTTACTAGTGGGGTACCACAGGGGTCAGTGTTGGGTCCACTTCTTTTTAATATTTTTATTAATGATCTTGTAGAGGGGCTACAGAGTAGAATCTCCATTTTTGCAGATGATACTAAACTGGGTAAAGTAATCAGTACAGAGGAGGATAATATCATATTACAGAGGGATTTGGAGAAGCTAGAGGCTTGGGCGGAGAAATGGCAAATGAAGTTTAATGTGGATAAATGTAAGGTTATGCATTTGGGCCATAGAAATAATAAGTACAGTTATGTGCTAAATAATAAAACACTGGGTAAAAGTACTTCCGAAAAGGACCTGGGGGTATTGGTGGACAGTAAACTCAACTTTAGTGATCAGTGCCAGGCAGCAGCTGCCAAGGCTAATAAAATAATGGGGTGCATCAAAAGAGGTATAGATGCTAAAGATGAGAACATAGTTTTGCCTCTTTATAAATCACTGGTCAGACCACATATGGAATACTGTGTACAGTTTTGGGCACCGGTATATAAGAAGGACATAGGTGAACTGGAGCGGGTGCAGAGGAGGGCAACAAAGGTCATTAAGGGAATGGGTGGGTTACAGTACCAAGACAGGTTATCAAGCTTGGGGTTATTTACGCTAGAAAAAAGACGTCTTAGGGGCGATCTGATCACAATGTACAAATATATGAATGGACAGTACAGAGATCTTTGTAGTGGTCTTTTTACTCCTAGGTCTGTAACAATGACAAGGGGGCATCCTCTACGTCTAGAGGAAAGAAGATTTCATCATCAGCATCGACGCGGGTTCTTTACTGTGCGAGTGGTAAGACTGTGGAACTCTCTGCCACATGATGTTGTCATGGCCGATTCATTAAATAAGTTCAAGGGAGGACTTGATACTTTTCTTGAACAATATAATATAACAAGTTATGGGCATTAGATTTCTGGTGATACGTTGATCCGGGTATTGTTCTGGTTGCCATTGCAGTCGGGGGGGGGGGGGGGGGGGGGGGGGGGGGGGGGGGGGGGGGGGGGGGGGGGGAGGGGGGGAGTTTCTCCATGTGGTGGGGCGGTTGTCTTCTGCCCCATAGGGGTTTTTCGCCTTCCTAGATCAACACAGTAGGATTCTCCTAGGTTGAACCTGATGGACTCTTGTCTTCTTTCAACCTTATTTACTATGTTACTATGTTACTATGTTACTGTGACTGGATAACACTGCCATACCATACCTGTTCAATACCGCCATACTGTGACTGGATAACACTGTCATACCAGACCTGACCAATACCGCCAAATTGTGACTGGGTAACACTGTCATACCACACCTGACCAATACCGCCACACTGTGACTGGATAACACCGCCATACCAGACCTTGCCAATACCGCCACACTGTGACTGGAGATCACCGCCACACCAGACCTGACCAATACCGCCATACTATGACTGGATAACACCGCCATACCAGACTTGACCAATACCGACACACTGTGACTGAATAACACTGCCATACCAGCTAACCAATACCGCCATACTGTGACTGGATAACACTGCTATACCAGACCTGACCAATACTGCCATAACCCCCTCGAAAAGACACCAGATTTTCTGGCAAGTCTGAACGGGAGGGTACTGCCCCTCTGCAAGGTGCTACCCTACGCACCAGACCATGGGTGCCTAATGGTAAATACGACCCTGCAGGTATACAGGACACTACAGGTATACCGGACCTCAAAACTATACACTACAGGTGCACTGGACCTCCACCAACTATATACTACAGGTATACTGGACCCCAAAACTATACACTATAGGTATACAGGACCTCCACCAACTATATACTTCAGGTATACAGGACCTCCACCAACTATATACTACAGGTATACAGGACCCCAAACTATACACTACAGGTATACAGGACCTCCACCAACTCTATACTACAGGTATACAGGACCCCAAACTATACACTACATGTTTACAGGAACCCAAAACTGTACACTACAGGTATACAGGACCTCCACCAACTATATAATACAGGTATACAGCATCCCCACCAACTCTATACTACAGGTATACAGGACCCCAAACTATAAGCTACAGGTATAAAGGACCCCAAAACTATACAATACAGGTATACAGGAACTCCACCAACTATATACCGCAGGTATATAGGATCCCAAACTATACACTACAGGTATACAGGACCCCAAAACTATACACTACAGGTATACAGGACCTCCACCAACTCTATACTACAGGTATACAGGACCCTCAAACTATGCACTACAGGTATACAGGATCCCCGAACTATATACTACAGGTATACAAGACCTCCACCAACCATACACTACAGGTATCCAGGACCCTCAAACTATAAACTACAGGTATACAAGACCTCCACAAACTATACATTACAGGTATACAACACCAACTATATACTACAGGTATACAGGACTCCCAAACTATACAGTACAGGTATACAGGACCTTCACCAACTATACACTGCAGGTATACAGGACCTCCCTCAACTATACACTATAGGTATACAGCCCCCCCAACTATGCACTACAGATATGCGAGACCCCTAAAAACTATACACTGTAGGTATACAGAACCCCTCCAACTATGCACTACAGGTATACACTAATTCCACTGATTAACAAATCTAATTAACACACTGACACTTAATACCCGGGCAGTGCCGGGTACATTTTCTAGGTTCCTATATTCTTTATATAGAATCTCTAAAGGACACATATAGGACTAAGTGATAAACACACCAGTATACGTTTTATATCATAGCTTTGTCCTTTTGCCTTAGTGGCAGCTTTGCACACTCCTGGCGTTCTCTCGATCATCATCATGAGGTTGTCACCAGGATTGGTTCTCAGTTGACAGATCTGGCCGGTCATGAGTTGTGGAGTTCCTTATCTTCATTGTATGTCAGAGACCATCACTAGTACAGAGATAGGACTGGTATACGGCTCCGTACAGGGATTACCACATTTTTGCAAAAAACTAGGTAAGGAGTAGCCGCCATCCATCATTACTAGAAGACATGACGGTCAGTCGGTCATTTTGAAGGTATCTGTAAAGGCAGTGGTGAGAACCATCAAATGCTACGATGAAACGGGTTCTTATGGAGACCCACGCAGGACTGGAAGGAGGACAGGAGCTCCACCAGCCTCATATACCGCAGGTTACTTCTCCTGGTGACAATGATGGTGATTTAGTCACAATTAGAGGCACAACTAACCAGCATGGCCACCACCGTATTCTGCAGCCACTGACCCCAAACACCTCAGGGCTATGCAAGGGCTACCTGGCCAAGAAGAAGGGAGACGAAGGTCACCTGGCCTCAACCCAGTGCAGATGGTTTGGGAATAATTGGATGAGACAGTGAAGGAAAAGCAGCCAACAAGCCTTGCAGACCACCAGGAGACCATTCCAGGTGACCACCCCATAAAGCTGAGTGAGAGAATGCCAAGAGTGTGCAAACCTTTCACTGGTGCTAAAGGTGCATTACAATACTGTGAGCATACATAGAGTTTATTGTAGGGGTTATTAAGTGCATGTAGGGGTGCAGTACTCTATGTAGGGTGCATTACATTATGGAGAGTATATAGGGTACATTACATCATGGAGAGTATATAGGGGGCAGTACATTATGGAGAGTATATAGGGTACATTACATTATGGAGAGTATATAGGGTACAGTACATTATGGAGAGTATATAGGGTACATTACATCATGGAGAGTATATAGGGTACATTACATTATGGAGAGTTTATAGGGTACAGTACATTATGGAGAGTATATAGGGTATATTACATTATGGAGAGTGTATACGGTACAGTACATTATGGAGAGTATATAGGGTACATTACATCATGGAGAGTATATAGGGTACATTACATCATGGAGAGTATATAGGGTACATTACATCATGGAGAGTATATAGGGCACATTACATCATGGAGAGTATATAGGGTATATTACATCATGGAGAGTATATAGGGCACATTACATCATGGAGAGTATATAGGGTACATTACATCATGGAGAGTATATAGGGCACATTAAATCATGGAGAGTATATAGGGTACATTACATCATGGAGAGTATATAGGGCACATTACATTATGGAGAGTATATAGGGTACATTACATTATGGAGAGTATATAGGGTATATTACATTATGGAGAGTATATAGGGTACAGTACATTATGGAGAGTATATAGGGTACATTACATCATGGAGAGTATATAGGGTACATTACATTATGGAGAGTATATAGGGTATATTACATTATGGAGAGTGTATACGGTACAGTACATTATGGAGAGTATATAGGGTACATTACATTATGGAGAGTATATAGGGTATATTACATTATGGAGAGTATATAGGGTACATTACATCATGGAGAGTATATAGGGTATATTACATCATGGATAGTATATAGGGCACATTACATCATGGATAGTATATAGGGTACATTACATCATGGATAGTATATAGGGTACATTACATTATGGAGAGTATATAGGGTACATTACATTATGTAGAGTATATAGGGCACATTACATCATGGAGAGTATATAGGGGGCAGTACATTATGGAGAGTATATACGGTACAGTACATAATGGAGAGTATATAGGGTATATTACATTATGGAGAGTATATAGGGTATATTACATTATGGAGAGTATATAGGGTACATTACATCATGGAGAGTATATAGGGTACATTACATCATGGAGAGTATATAGGGGGCAGTACATCATGGAGAGTATATAGGGTACATTACATTATGGAGAGTATATAGGGTATATTACATTATGGAGAGTATATAGGGTACATTACATTATGGAGAGTATATAGGGTACATTACATTATGGAGAGTATATAGGGTATATTACATTATGGAGAGTATATAGGGCGCATTACATTATGGAGAGTATATAGGGTACATTACATCATGGAGAGTATATAGGGTATATTACATTATGGAGAGTATATAGGGTACATTACATTATGGAGAGTATATAGGGTACATTACATTATGGAGAGTATATAGGGTATATTACATTATGGAGAGTATATAGGGTATATTACATTATGGAGAGTATGATGAGATGCCATCGTGCACACTCTCTATAAACCACAAATCTTCGGATTTATCAGACACATTGTCCGGCCAGTTTGTTACTATATTTTATAGGGTTCCTCCTCCTCCGTTTATTGTTATATACTGTGTGACTGCAGAGCTGATCAGTGTATAAAGCTGAACTTTCTTGAAGACATTCCAGATTGTTCTGCAGATCTACTTACATGATGTAGATGAAGGTCAGGAACTAGTTCTATTTCCTTTTCAGGAACATCATCAGTCACCATTGTCCAAGACCCCCCCGTCCTGTATACACCAGAGGGTGAGAGCGCTGGGCTGTCCTGTAAGGTGAGAGAGGCCGGGCACCTGCAGATTCTATATTATCACTGGTATCTGAATAATACAGACAGTGACCGTATACTAGAGAACAGTACAAGAGTCACCATCATGGACACCTCCCTCACCATCTCCTCCGTCACCACCAATGACTCCGGGATCTATATCTGCACCGCCCGGGACACTAATCTACACGTCTACCAAGGGAATGGGACTCGTCTTCTGGTCCAAGGTGAGAAGAGACCATCAGTCATTGGCTGGTGATGAGATCGGGGTCTGGCCATATACCAGGTCAACGTTTGGACCCCATCCTGGTGTAAACCTGCACTGATTCCCAAGAAGTTACCAGTTATTCAATGTAAAGGTGGTCATTGCATTGACTGGATACAATACATTAAAGGGGTAGTGCAGCGGTAAAAAATTATTCACAGAATAACACACGTTACAAAGTTATACAACTTTGTAATGCATGTTATGTCTGTGAACGGCCCCCTTCCCCGTAGCCCACCACCCCCACCCATGTACCCGGAAGTGTAGTGCATTATACATTACCTGATCCGTGTTGCGCCCGTCCGCCATCTTGTGCCAAACGTCATCTTCGGCCGGCCGGCCCGAACACCTCCGATCTTCCCGAGTGCCGGCTGCCTTCTGCCGCGTCATCAGCTGCTCAGCCGCGATTGGCCGAGCACAGTTATGCTCAGCCAATCGCGGCTGAGCAGCTGATGACGAGGGGGGAAGGTCCCGCCGGCAAGCGAGCCGCGGGAGACAGTATACATGTCGTAGGTGGAGGGGGGAGATGGAGTCACCCGCGGGTGTGCCGCAAGCAGCGCGAGTGATGTAGATGAAGTGACAAGTGAGGGGGGTGTCGCGGGTGACGCGAGTGAGGGGTCACAGTCAGGGGGGCACAGAGTGCTCTGGGGCGGTACATGGTATGGGTGACGGGGGTGGCTGCTGTTGGAGACGGAGACAGTGACAGCTGCACTGATCACTATCTCCCTCTCTAACAGCAGCCGTCCCCATCACTGTCCTCCCTCACTTCAGATTGGCTGGGTTAGAAGAGCTAACCCGGCCCATTGAAGAGATGCAGGACACGTGATCCCGTCTCAGAGGGTGGGGGCCAGGAGCAGGGAGCGTGTCAGGTTGGACTGGGATCTGATGATTCTATGCGTTCCATGAGGGAGAAGGTACCTAGATAACAGCAAAACTGTCCAGAATCCATAAAAACGTTATATTGGAAAGATGGAAAGCTACGGGTGAGCAACGTATTATTGCCTCCTTCTATGTGATTCTCTGTGTCCACAGGCCCCGATCTCCAGGATGATGAGCAGGACCCTCACCATCATAGATATCTGTACCTTCTCCCCCTCCCGCTACTGATTCTTTTCCTCTACTGGATATTCAGGCTTCTGGCTGCAACTGGTGAGAATAACTGATCATTATTACCGCTATTACCTAAGAGATCAATAACTGATAGAAATAAGGGGCCGATAGTAATTAATGATGATAGAAATGGATGATCTCAACCAAAACCATCATCGTTTGAGGCGACCATAGACATTTACTATCATCATCGGGAGAGATAGAATATTCTCAGGATGTTCCCAGAATGATCCTTCACCCCTCACTGGGGGTCACTGGTCTTGTATGGCCGGTGTACACATGTGTAAGGTTCATAGTTTATTACACAATTGTGGTGTACGCTCGACCGGTCACTTGCTAGATGGTAACGTGTGACGCCACTTTTGTGGTGGTTGGTCGGGGAATATATGTTAGGTTGTCATGACGCCAGTGCGGGTTGGGCACACAGGTGGCACACCTGATTTTATTTTAAAGGGGCTGGCTATATCCTTTAGCCTGTGGTCGGTGACCTGCCGGTATGTGAGGGGGTCCCTTGGGTGCTTATCACAGTGGTTCGGAGTGGAGTTGTGACCCACCCGGACTATTGGTACCGCCACCCACAGAAAGGGGAGATGACCCAAGGAGCAAACAATGGCTGTGTAGGTGCTTAGCAAATAACCACTGAGTCCAGTTAAAATAAATAAACTCTTCTTTATTGTAGGAAGACTCAATACAGTGATATACAGTAGGATCTTGACTTGATATCTTTAGTAACTCGAACTGTGCTGGAAGGTTGTGAGAGAGAGATACAGTCGTGCCGACTGAGTTGCGTGCTGAGAAGTAGTAGAAGTTCTGAGAAGTAGAGAGAAGGATTTTGAAAGAGTCCCAACCCAGGGTAGAAGTGTGCTCTGCCGGGACTTTAGAAGGAGAATAAGTAGAATACTTGAGAGTAGAGAGAATACTTGTGCTCGTGTTTTGACTCTTTGGCCTTTGCACCCCCTATTGCCCCCCAGTGTCAGGCGACCCGTCCTAGAGGGTGACACAAGCCCCAGACCTTGTTACCTGGGGTGAGTAGAGTGGTCAGAATTTTCCGATTACACCAGCGCTGCGAGATGTAGGCTCCTAGCAACTTTACTCTATCTGGATCAGTTCCTTTCTTCTGCTGGATACTGTCCTGCTCTTTTAGACTGGTTCTCGGCATGGGTTGGGGTGATCCCTGACTTGTCCTCTCTAAGACTGCATTCAGCACTGCATAGTGTGTGGAAGTGCTGTTTTCAAGAAAGAGTGCTAAGGTGTCTTGTGTGCATCCGTTCACTACAGAGACCAGAGTAAGACTCCTCTTGACTGGTTCTTCTGTCTCTGACAGGGGACAGAAGACAGTCCCAGCTTGACTACAGCTCGGACTGTCTTGTCTTGCTTTCTCTCTGCACAGGGATCTGACTAAAACTGATCTACTTCCCCTTCCTCCCACCAGTGTAAAACTCCTCCTACAGGGGCCTAAGTGAACTTCCCTGGGATTGGTGGGGAGGTGTGTGTGCAAGAATAAGAGGATAGAGATAGGTTAGGAGATAGAACAGCTCTCATTGGTGCACAGATCCATGTGGTACAAGTGAAAAAACAGTAACCCATTAGTAACTACAGCTGTGCAATACTCAGACTTATAAAATACTGACATCTAGTGGTGGACAATAAAATAACTTCTAAACACTTAAAGGAGAAGTCCGGCCAAAATTATTTTTTATATATGTTATTACTGATGGAAAGTTATACAATTTTCTAATGTACATTAATTATGGGAAATGCTCCTATACTGCTATTTCCCTTAATTTAGTGTATCAGGAAGTGTTAGAATTCTCTCAGAAGCAGTGACGTCACGACGAATGGTGTAATTCCTATGGAGTGTCCAGCAGGGGGCGCACTATATATAGAAGTCAATGGTACTCATTGACTTCTATATATAGTGCGCCCCTGCTGGACACTCCATTGGAATTACAATGGATGTGTATGTAAATGTAATATACAGTGTTTTTGATTGAATACATTTATGGAATACTTTGGGGAGCAAGTGTCCTTGCTCATCAAAGTATTCCATAAATGTAATCATTACATCACAGTAATACACTGGACTACACTCAACTACTACTCTAATCACCTGCTCATAGCATGAGCAGGTGATGGGAGGTGTAGTAGCCGGGTTATATCGCTGAGATCGCCCCCGCCGCTGATGCTGCTGATGCTGCCGGGCGCCGCTCATCACTGTGCAGCCATCATCCCCCTCTGCTCCCCCCTCCTGCTTCTTCCGGGATCCGGGCAAGCTTTACACTATGTGATGGCTGACTCCCCGGCCGCCCCTCTCTGATCACACGTGCCGGCTCCCGGTGCTTCCTGGTGTCCCCGGCCAGCACGTGTGATCGGAGAGCGGCGGTCAGGCGGGGAGTCAGCCATCACATAGTGTAAAGTTTGCCCGGATCTCGGAAGAAGCAGAAGGGGGTGCGGAGGGCTGCACAGTGATGAGCGGCGCCCGGCAGCATCAGCGGGGGCGATCTCAGCAATATAACCCAGCTACTACACCTAGTAGTTGAGTAGTAGTTGAGTGTAGTCCAGAGCGGCGGGCGTTCGGTAGCGGCGGTTCGGAGGGCTTACTGTGATGTACTGATTGATTACATTTATGGAATACTTTGGGGAGCAAGGACACTTGCTCCCCAAAGTATTCCATAAATCTATTCAATCAAAAACACAGGGGTGCACTATATATAGAAGTCAATGGTACTCATTGACTTCTATATATAGTGCGCCCCCTGCTGGACACTCAATAGGAATTACAACACTTCCTGATGCACTAAATTAAGGGAAATAGCAGTATATGAGCATTTCCCATAATTAATGTACATTAGAAAATTGTATAACTTTCCATCAGTAATAACATATAAAAAAAATAATAATTTTGGCCGGACTTTAAGCTGACAAAAGAACTTTTTGGACAGGTGTATGATTCTATGTAATCTGCACATCAATTGAAGTAGATTAAGGTGACCCACTTAGAAAGGCCAACTTCATCACTCATGATACTTGTCTTACCAGGAGCCCAGACACCGGACACCAAGAGGAGAGAGAAGCAGAGATGGCTGGTGAGTACAAGTCCTCCTATCTCATCATTCTGAATAATAATGGTGGTCTTACACATGGCCGCTGTCTCCACCAACTGAACGACTGAGAAAGGAAATACATCTCTGACAGATCTCTCGCCCCTCATTAGACTCCTTTGTCTTCTCCAGGCTAATTTTTTTTTTTATTCAGAACACGCTGCACCCCCACTGCTCTCATATACAGACACCACAGTCCCCTCCACACACCTCCACCCACACAGCCCCTCTCTATCCTCTCCAGATTCTCCATTCCCCTCCAGACCCCTCTGTCTCCACCACAATTCCCTGTCCCTCTCCCCACTCTATTGCCTTGCACACTCCTTGATCCTTCTCCAGACTCCTCTCTCCCTCCCTAGACCACTCCTCCCATACTCCTCCATCCTCTCTAGGCTCATCCTTCCCCTCCAGACTCCTCTGCCATGGGCAGACTTCTGTTCCCACCATGTCCCTTGGTCACATCCAGACTTCTCTGTCCCCTCTCCAGACCCTCCTGTGTCCTCTAGACCCCTATATCCTCCTACATTCACCTCTAGCCTTTATATAATGGAGTGCTGTATAGAACGCGTTAGATCATGGACACCGCTGACTCCATACGCCCTAATAATAAGCCATGGTAATTTGCTCAGGACGTGACTTTTATTTTGTTTTTATTTTCTAGTTCTTTTTTCACAAGAAGGACAGTGATACAGAACTCCATTACTCCACCATAGTCCCTAAAGTGAAAGGATCACCCATGAAGAGTAGGAGAGAAGAAGAAGTTGAGTACGCGGCAGTGAAGATAGCCATGGAGACAAGAGACATAGAGACCAGATGCATGGACAGTGCTGATGTATTATACGCCACCCTGAGAACAGACGAGAGGAGGTGACTGGGAGTTATAGACTACACACATCTACATGCTGAGGAGATATGATGGGGCCAACTGGGCCAGGGGAGATGGAACACCACATCATAATGAAGACCACTTCCTATTCTGGCTTCCGGATTGATCCTCCCAAGTGATCTATTTATGTTCCTGGTTGTCAATGGGTGACAACCACCGCCTGTACCAGAGATCGGCAGCACAGCGAGGTCTGGAGGAAAACACCATTGGACTAAAGCATCCCTATTATTCCTGAATGAAGAATCGGAGATTTCAGGGTTGAGGTTATCACCAGCTACAACCTCATGGCCTCCTCTGGTTCTTTGGATCCTTTGACTACAGCAAGTCATGTAGACCATACCCAAAGTACAGCTTCTACACGTTCCATTAATACTTGAAGGTTCTTTTGGGAAAATTACTGAACTTGTGATCCCGAGCTCCATGTCAGGGATATTTATATGGGACATTACTATAACTACAATAGTCGGACATTGTTCCTGCGATTCTGTTTACCGCTGTTAATAAATGCCAGTGCTTAGTGTTACCTCAATGTGATAATACGTCTTAGACTCTTCTTGTCTGATTTCAGGACGTTATATTCATGGAGGTTCATCTTCTCATGATTCTTACCTGGCTTCATCATAACTTGGGGTGAAGCCTTCAGACTCATACTACAAGATCCCGGAGTGACCCGATCCCCCCAGTATGTGACATGTATGTATCAGAGGTGGCCACACTGTAGCCAAGTTCCCTCTTTCCTACGGCTCCTGACACTCCGACCTCATGGGAAACAATAACAGATGGGACAGTCACAGATCTCTGGTACTACTTTATTTATAGGAGGAATCTCCTGTCTGTGCAACTATCCCATATATTGATACAGAGCAATGGATCAGGTGACCTTCATTGCTCAGGCCTGGATAATTGTGGTAAGAGTTCCATTGTGACCTCCATGAGATGTGACCCTATGACATTTTGCCTGGTAACAGGCGGGGGGGGGGGGGGGGTTGTTCAGGGGCAAAATAATTCATATGAAAAAATGAGATAATGGAATGAGGAACAAAACATGGACGATCAAGAGCTGGAGGTGGGTGCACGGCTGATGGAACTCCGGCTCCAGGCCCACCCAGTGCTTTACGGACCAATGAATCTGCCAGAATATATAGAGTTAGGGTGAAGATCTGCCAGACACCCAAGAATCGGAGAGAGTCATAGTTCAGCTGTAAATAGAGGCTGACCATCCCCTGGTATGAATAGGGGGCCGCTAGCCTTGTGATTGTCTCCTGTAGCCGCACACCTGCCCCATGGTTGATGGGTTCCCGTGAACACACATGAAGGTGAATGATGAGTTTGATGCTGTTTCCTGCTTCTTAGGAAAACAAACAGAAAGTAAAGATTTGCTGCGTAGTAAAACCACAGACACGGACCCTGTGAGCTCCTGAACACGCGTGGTGGTGAGACCTCTGCACGTCACTGAGCAATATTGGGAAATGAAACTGATATATGATGGGGGGCTCATAGTATAACATGATGTAGGACCCGCCGTGTATGAGCAGCAGATCTGTTCACTATTGCTTCAAGCATCTTCCTCCATGTCATCTGTAACATGTCTATAAATCACTGAATTTACCAAAAATAACTCCTTACACCCCAAAAAACAGCACTAACGTCTTGGCCACCAGCAGGGCCGTTTCTTGCACCGGGCGGGCCGGGCGACGGCGCAGGGCTCCAACAGTTTGGAGGTGTTGGTGGCACCCCTGGGACCTCACACAGTGTGGGTTGGATAATGCACCACGCGCCCCCACACCCAGACCGTCGGCCGGCCGCCCGGTCTGCGATCATCTGAGCGACAATCCCGCCCGCATCTGATGCGACTGCGCTCATGTGACTTGCCCTGGCCGCAGCCCACCACCACCATACCGCTGGACCTCTTCGGCAGACACATGCTTCTCCAATTCAAGAGGGGATAGTGTGTGGAGGGGATAGTGTGGGATAGTGTAGAGAGGGGATACTGTGTGGAGGGGGGCCGAGAGGGGATAGTGTGTGTGTGTAGGGGGGGGGGGTAGGTGGGGAAGTATGTATGTATGTGTGCGTGTGTGTGGAGGGTGAAATGGCGTAGTGTTTATGTGGGGGGGGGGGGGGGTCAGGTGGGGTAGTGTTTGTGTGTGGGGGTCAGATGGGGATAGTGTGTGTGTGGAGGGGGTCAGGTGGGGTAGTGTGTGTGTGGGGGGTCAGGTGGGGTAGTGTGTGTGTGTGTGTGGGGGGGGGGTCAGATGGGGTAGTGTGTGTGTTTGGAGGGGGGGTCAGGTGGGGTAGTGTGTATGGTGGTCGTCAGGTGGGGCAGTGTGTGTGTTTGGAGGGGGGTCAGGTGGGGTGGTGTGTGCGGTGGTCGTCAGGTGGGGTAGTGTGTGTGTGTGTGGAGGGGGTCAGGTGGGGTAGTGTGTGTGGATAGGGGGTCAGGAGGGGTATTGTGTGTTGGGAAGTGCTGTCAGGTTAATTGCATGCAGGAGGGGGAACGTTATCACTATGGTGGGTACAGCAGGCGCATTATTGCTATATAGGAGGCACAGCAGAGGGGACATTATTACTATATGGGGGCACAGCATAGGGAGCATTATTACTATATGTGGGCACAGCATAGGGAGCATTATTACTATATGGAGGGCACAGCATAGGGAGCATTATTACTATATGGAGGGCACACTGGGGGCATTATTACTATTTGGGCGCACAGCAGGGGCTTTTTTACTATACGGAGGACACACTGGGGGCATTATTACTATATGGGCGCACAGCAGAGGCATTGTTGCTATATAAGGGCACAGCATGAAGCATTATTACTATATGGGGGTAATTATTAATATTACAGCAGGGGAAATTACTACTATACAAGGGTGCACAGTAGGGGACATTTTACAATGTGGGTTAATACAGCAGGATGCATTATTACTATGGGGTACAACACTGCAGGAGATCCTATATACATGGGGCATCCCACATACCTACTGACTTTACTGCACATGACACAAAAAAGTAGAAGTTGTAAAAGTGCGGAGACTAAGATGTTTGTCTCGCAGGTTCACAAGAGATGAATTGTAGCTGCAAGAGATCATCATGGAGGCCTGGGCCAGATGGAGAAGAAAAGGAAAGTGTGTCTCTCTTCCTTGCAACCTGCTGTCCGCTGCCTGTTGTTAAGGGAACCTGTCTCTAGAAACAGCTAGATCAGGACAGAACAGAGGAAATGGGGATGTAGCGTATAGTATGAGCAGGAGAGAGCCTGGGTTTACACCTGCTAAAGATCCACACTGTTGCTGAAAGGCAAATCAATGCTTCTCTCTCTCAACTCTCACCACTCATAAATCTCAGAAACACCAATTTGGTGCTTAGTGTAACCCCTTCCTTGCTGTGCTCCCTTTCTGATCACTCATCACCGGTGCACCAGTTAGTGTGTCTTAGGGTGCGTTTACACAGAAAGATTTATCTGACAGATTTTGGAAGCCAAAGCCAGGAATGGATTTGAAAAGAGGATAGATCTCAGTCTTTCCTTTATGATCTGATCCCTGTTTGTAGTCTGTTCCTGGTTTTGGCTTCAAAGATCTGTTAGATAAATCTGTCTGTGTAAATGCACCATTAGACTGATGCCGAGTATATTACATAAGAAGGCTCCAGATTAGTAATGCATGCAGTACCAGCTATCATCACTGGGTGGTGTAGAGTTCTGTGTGTAAATTCTTGGCTAGTTTAAGGTATATAGTATACACAATAATGGCCGCCAGCATCTACCATAAGGGGAGGAAAGGACTGCATATTAGATTTTATTACACGTCACAAGTAAATCATACAAGTAGAGGTTCATGGGTAATAATATAATCAAACTTTCCTTCATAGAAAAAAATTTAACTTGTACTAGCCCGGGGAGAGAACCAACATGGAGACTCCGGGGTCTATAAGACAATAGGAAGGGGACGGCGCTCATCTTATTTTCTGACTAAACGTTTAAGGTTACGTTTCCACAAGTGAAGAGATCAATACATCCAACATGATCAGCATACTGCTCCTCTGACTTCCTCTGTGCTGCTGGTGACCCCGCTTCATCCACCATGTACCCAGAGTGATCCTGTCAAGTGGTCTGGGCTCTGACTCCCTGTGTAGGCAGCGCTCTCATTCATGTGACTGCTCTCATCCATGTAGGCAGCGCTCTCATTCATGTGACTGCTCTCATCCATGTAGGCAGCGCTCTCATTCATGTGACTGCTCTCATCCATGTAGGCAGCGCTCTCATTCATGTGACTGCTCTCATCCATGTAGGCAGCGCTCTCATTCATGTGACTGCTCTCATCCATGTAGGCAGCGCTCTCATTCATGTGACTGCTCTCATCCATGTAGGCAGCGCTCTCATTCATGTGACTGCTCTCATCCATGTAGGCAGCGCTCTCATTCATGTGACTGCTCTCATCCATGTAGGCAGCGCTCTCATTCATGTGACTGCTCTCATCCATGTAGGCAGCGCTCTCAACAATATGGCTGTTCTAATCCATGTAGGCAGCACTCTGAGCCATGTAGGCGCTCTCATCCATATAGGCAGCACTCTCATTCATGTAGGCGCTCTCATTCCGAGTTTTTTATAGTCCTTAGCACACTCGGGGGTCTCCAGGATTTGGGAGCCCGTGTACTGCCAGATGTCTCCAGACAACCCTATGGTGACTCCATAGAATGACATCAGGAGATGATGGAGTTCCGTTGCTGATACCCAGAAGATGCCGGCACCAGACACCTGACCTGCAGAGCTTACAGTCCATGGATTACATCCAGAGCTCAGGAGGAACACTGGTGAGAAGTCAATAAAATGTTTCTGGGAAGATGGAGATCAACGTTTGCCCAGCTATCCGGCAATCATCCAATTTATGAATATTAGGATCCTGAGGGGAAAAAATAGTATTATTATATTGTGAGGACTGTGGCCTGTGTCCAGTGTCACTGACCACTGATTATAGTATTGTTAGGACCGTGGCCTATATACCACTACTCTGAGGACCGCGACCTGCGTCCGCTGTACTGTGAGGACCGCGACCTGCGTCCGCTGTACTGTGAGGACCGCGGCCTGTGTCCGCTGTACTGTGAGGACCGCGGCCTGTGTCCGCTGTACTGTGAGGACCGCGGCCTGTGTCCGCTGTACTGTGAGGACCGCGGCCTGTGTCCAGTGTACTGTGAGGACCGCGGCCTGTGTCCAGTGTACTGTGAGGACCGCGGTCTGTGTCCAGTGTACTGTGAGGACCGCGGCCTGTGTCCAGTGTACTGTGAGGACCGCGGCCTGTGTCCGCTGTACTGTGAGGACCGCGACCTGTGTCCGCTGTACTGTGAGGACCGCGGCCTGTGTCCGCTGTACTGTGAGGACCGCGGCCTGTGTCCGCTGTACTGTGAGGACCGCGGCCTGTGTCCGCTGTACTGTGAGGACCGCGGCCTGTGTCCGCTGTACTGTGAGGACCGCGGCCTGTGTCCAGTGTACTGTGAGGACCGCGGCCTGTGTCCAGTGTACTGTGAGGACCGCGGCCTGTGTCCAGTGTACTGTGAGGACCGCGGCCTGTGTCCAGTGTACTGTGAGGACCGCGGCCTGTGTCCGCTGTACTGTGAGGACCGCGGCCTGTGTCCAGTGTACTGTGAGGACCGCGGCCTGCGTCCGCTGTACTGTGAGGACCGCGGCCTGCGTCCGCTGTACTGTGAGGACCGCGGCCTGCGTCCGCTGTACTGTGAGGACCGCGGCCTGCGTCCAGTGTACTGTGAGGACCGTGGCCTGTGTCCAGTGTACTGTGAGGACCGCGGCCTGTGTCCAGTGTACTGTGAGGACCGTGGCCTGTGTCCAGTGTACTGTGAGGACCGTGGCCTGTGTCCAGTGTACTGTGAGGACCGCGGCCTGTGTCCGCTGTACTGTGAGGACCGCGGCCTGTGTCCAGTGTACTGTGAGGACCGCGGCCTGTGTCCAGTGTACTGTGAGGACCGTGGCCTGTGTCCGCTGTACTGTGAGGACCGCGGCCTGTGTCCAGTGTACTGTGAGGACCGCGGCCTGTGTCCAGTGTACTGTGAGGACCGCGGCCTGTGTCCAGTGTACTGTGAGGACCGTGGCCTGTGTCCAGTGTACTGTGAGGACCGCGGCCTGTGTCCGCTGTACTGTGAGGACCGCGGCCTGTGTCCCTGACAACTGATTATTGGGGGGTGCTGCATTTATTCTACGTACCTGGCAGTTATTGGCAGTGTCTACAAGTCCACAGCTCCAAGACACAAGACCAGGATAAGGAGGGACAGGAGAAGACGAGAAGGTGACGTCATGTGAGCCGAGCCCAATACCGTCAGCTGGGTTTGTGTTTTCAGACCCAGAACTATAAAATAAAATCCACAAATAGGACGAGATGATGGTTGTTGCACCAAGGTGCAATCTGGGTAAATCTATATATATCTCACAGGTCAAAGTCTGTGATGTCATCAACCACAAACTATACTGTGATGTCATCAACCACATATTGCAGTGTCCCACTGCTATTAAAAAATCTCCAGTCTTCCAGTAATTATCAGCTGCTGTATGTCGTGCGAGAAGTCATGTATTCTCTCCAGTCTTCCAGTACTTATCAGCTGCTGTATTTCCTGCGTGAAGTGGTGTATTTTCTCTGTAGACTTCCAGTCCTTATCAGCTGCTGTATGTCCTGCAGGAAGTGGTGTATTCTCTCCAGTCTGACACAGTGCTCTCTGCTGCCACCTCTGTCCATGTCAGGAACTGTCCAGAGCAGGAGAGGTTTTCTATGGGGATTTGCTGCTGCTCTGGACAGTTCCTGACATGGACAGAGGTGGCAGCAGAGAGCACTGTGTCAGACTGGAGAGAATACACCACTTCCTGCAGGACATACAGCAGCTGATAAGTACTGGAAGACTGGAGATTTTTAGAAGTAAAATCTATATAATTTTCTGACACCAGTTGATTTAAAAAAAGCCAATATTACACACAAGTGATATCATCAGCCATTATTACACACCTGTGATGTCATCAGCCATTATTACACACCTGTGATGTCATCAGCCATTATTACACACAAGTGATGTCATCAGCCATTATTACACACCTGTGATGTCATCAGCCATTATTACACACAAGTGATGTCATCAGCCATTATTACACACCTGTGATGTCATCAGCCATTATTACACACCTGTGATGTCATCAGCCATTATTACACACCTGTGATGTCATCAGCCATTATTACATGCCTGTGATGTCATCAGCCATTATTACACACCTGTGATGTCATCAGCCATTATTACACACCTGTGATGTCAGCCACATCATGATGTCATCACTCAGATATCTTGTGACACAATCTTACACACGTGATGTCATCTCTTGGTACACACCTGTGAAGATGGCGTCTCCCTGAGCTTTGGCGAGGTTGTTCTGTATCACACACCTGTATTGCACGTCTTCTTTAGCGTTAGTGAAATCAGAGAGCACCTGCACACTACTGCTGAGGCCGGGCACCAAGGTGGTGGAGACATTGGGGAAGGTGGCCCCCGATGAGACGTTCAGCCAGCTGACTGTGGGAACGGGGTACCAGCTGGGGGAGCTACATCGCAGGGTGGTCTGGGAGATGTTGGTCAAGGTGACATCACTAAAAGCTGGAAACAAAAGTAAGAACCAATGTTATAAACCTGAGATATGACATCATACACTGACACAGGGGGGGCAATATCGTATGACATCATACACTCACACGGGGGGGGCAATATCGTATGACATCATACACTGACACAGGGGGGGGAAATATAGACATCATACACTGACACGGGGGGGGGGATATCATAAGACATCATACACTGACACAGGGGGGGGGGGCAAATATAGACCTCATACACTGACACAGAGGGGGGGGATATCATAAGACATCATACACTGACACGGGGGGGGGGATATCATAAGACATCATACACTGACACAGGGGGGGGATATCATAAGACATCATACACTGACACGGGGGGGGGGAAATATAGACATCATACACTGACACGGGGGGGGGATATCATAAGACATCATACACTGACACAGGGGGATCAAATATAGACATCATACACTGACACAGAGGGGGCAAATATAGACATCATACACTGACACGGTGGGGGGGGGGGAATATAGACATCATACACTGACACGGGGGGGGATATCATATGACATCATACACTGACACAGGGGGATCAAATATAGACATCATACACTGACACAGAGGGGGCAAATATAGACATCATACACTGACACGGGGGGGGGGGGAAATATGGACATCATACACTGACACAGAGGGGGCAAATATAGACATCATACACTGACACGGGGGGGGGGGAAATATAGACATCATACACTGACACAGAGGGGGCAAATATAGACATCATACACTGACACAGAGGGGGCAAATATAGACATCATACACTGACACAGGGGGGGGCAAATATAGACATCTATGACATCATAGACTGACACAGAGGGGGGCAATCAGCAACATGACCCTGCAGCAGTGTGAACAGAGCCCATACAATGGTGCAGATATATATTACACTATATATTCCATATACTATAGAAGCAATGCCTGCTTATATCCCCATAGTACCCTTGTGGTATCCCACAGTTAAGTGTGCAGTGTCCCAGTACAGAAGGTTTTTCTCTATATCCCTGTGTATCTCTGTATATATCTGTATTTCATTTGTCCCTGTACTGGAAAGGGTTAATGGCCACTGCAAAAGAGTTGTGTTATATTGCCCCCCAGTGTTCAAGTCTGGTATTTCTCATATCCCCCTATGTATATTCATTTGCATGTTATTTAGTGGTGTGATGATGCAACTGGCCTGGTGTCATGTGACTTTCTCTGGCTGCCATAGTAACCCCAATCGCTTTCGAGCTTGGCTGGGGTCAGTTAGTCACTTCCCTTTTACCTGAGTAGTCTTCTCTCTACCCTCAAGAGAGGAGGTCGTGTTGTTCTCTCCTCCACCTTCAGGAGGGAGAACGTGCTCTTCTGCTTCCAAGCATCTCAGGGTGATCCGCTCCCCTGTTCCAGAGACAGATTCCGGTCCAGTCCTGACCAGTCTCATCTCCAAGATTCTCCATTATATTCAAAGATCTGGGTGTCGTTCTCAAGTCACTATCTTCTCATCATCCACAGCAAGTATTCTATTCAGTCTATTCCGCCCAGCATCACGGGAACCGCATGGTCAGGTTCCCGTGGGTTAGTCAGCTCCCCTCGTGCCATAACCATGACCTAATATCTGGCAACTGGCTACCCGGGTCCGACCTACCACCGCTGACAACTACTACTCCCAGCGGGTCACCCCATCACAAGTGCCCTAGGCACCTGTTGTAAGGATTCTCTCTTCAGTACAGTGGGGATGAAGGTAGCATTTTGTAGTTCCACCGCTAGGTGTCAGTGATCCTTTTATACCTTGTTATGTGTTGCACAGCTGAAGTAAGCAAAGGGTTTCTGTTATTACTGTATCATGGGGTCTGTGCTGACCTATAGGAGATAATCTTCTTCTACCTATCCCTGCACTACCACACACACACACACACACACACACACAGCCCCTGGGGAGGTAGCTAGTTAGCCCCTGTGGGAGGAAGCTCAGTCTAGTTCAGAGAGTGAGTCAGTTAGGACACGTGTATCAAGCAGCTAGAGACACTCAGTTTATACAGTCGATCTATATCTACTATGCAGTGCTAGATACTCAAGAGAGAAAAGTCGGGGATCATCTCAGCCCACGCCGAGAACCACTCTACAAAGTGCAGGGCAGTATCCTGATATACAGAGGAACTAGGCTGGATAGAACAAAGATACCAGAAGGTCTACGTATTCTACACATACCTCGGACACTTAGCTTCACCCAAGTAACCACGGCTGGGGCTTGTGTCACCCTATTAGGACGGGAAACTTAACACTGTAGGGCAGAAGGTGGCCAGACATCAGTCTAAAACACAGGTACAAGTAAACTTCTCCTCTCAAGTCTCAAGTATTCTCTAAAGCAGTGCTTCTCAATTCCAGTCCTCAGGCCTCACCAACAGGTCATGTTTTGGGGATCTCCTTAGTATCTCACAGGTGATATAATTATACTCAGTGCATCAGGTATTATCACATGTGTTCTCTGTATGGGAAATCCTCAAAACATGACCTGTTGATGATGCCTGAGGACTGGAATTGAGAAGCACTGCTCTAAAGTTCCAGCAGAGCACAGTACTACTTTGGGTTGGGACTCCTTTGACAAACTCCTCTACTCTACGCTGCTCCACTCTACTCTAAACTCTACAAGCACTGCTACAACTACCTCTATTATATATCCTCTCTGCAGCACTAACCCAGTTAAGCACATAAGTCTATACCAAGATTATTTATCTACTACCAAAGTGTTTTGTAAACTCAAGAGACTGTACAGTAAAGTTGTTCTATTTATTCACTGGGACTCAGTCATCTCTTTCTCCGCACCAGCACCCATACACATTCGCTACACACCTTGGGTCACCTTTCTATGGGTGGCGGTACTGATAGTCCGGTTGGGTCAATTGCCACTCAGGACTACCGTGACAAGAGCCCAAGGGACCCATCACAGCCCGGCAGGTCACTGACCATCGGGGAATACAGCCAGCCACAACACAATGCAGGTACTACCACCATACCTGTGTGCTGGACTAGCACTGGCGTCACCACTATAACATCACCGGCTGAACTGTATCACACCACTGATAACATCACTCCCAGTGGTCACCACACCCTGTGTATGAGGTCTGAGGCCTATGGGGGTACAATATGGTGAGCAGGTCCGTGCACCCCACGTAGTGTCACCCACTGTGATGTGCTGATGGCTGAGCCAGTCGATCCATCCCCATACTCCCTAGGATCGTAATGGATCCATATGCTTTTGATTATTTATAGATGCATACACCTTATGCTGTTATTGGATCTATACACCTGACAAATCCATCAACCTCTGAAGGCAAGACCAGCCTCCTCCTCCTCCCTCTCCTTCTTATCCTCCTCCTCCTCCTTATCCCCTCCTTATCCTCCTTACCCTATTCATCCTCCACCTCTTTTTCCTTCTTCTTATCCTCCTCCTCATCCTCCTTACCCTCCTCATCCTCCTTACCCTCCACCTCTTTCTCATCCTCCTCCTTCTCTCTCTTCATCCTCCTCCTTCTCTCTCTTCATCCTCCTCCTCATGCTCCTTCTCCTAATCCTCATCCTCTTTACCCTCCTCCACCTTTACTACTTATCCTTCTCCTTACCCTCTTCCTCCTCACCCTCCTCACCATCTTCCTCCTCCTCGGTAACTCACCTCCTACATCCAGGGTCAGCTTGTTGCTCCCCTGCCCATTAGAGTTGGAGATTGTACACTTATATCCCCCGGCGTCTTTCATCTGCACGTTACTTATCTTCAGGGAAGCGTTCCCCGCAGACAGCTGGTTGACGAAGAGCAACGTCCGACCACTGAAGTTTGGGTTCTGGTCGGTCAGCACAATCTTCCCGTTCTCGTATTTGTACACGACTCCCGTGTCTCCCACCTTCTCCCATAAAACATTACTGGATTTTTTTACATCCGGGGTGAAGGTGCAACTTAGGATGACATCTCCCCCGATCTGCCCTACGGCATTGACGGTGGTCACATCATTGCTGCTGCTGTTACCTGGAGGGTACATGGTGGGCTACATGTTACTATCAGGAAGAACAGTACCGCAACATGTGGGAAAACAATAGGTAAAATCTACATTAGAACTTACCGGCAACGCTGAGGCCAATGATGAGTGCGATGGCGGCAACAAGGAGGATTATAATCCCAATCATACTGCAAAGAGACAGCGGGATTAGTGCACAGCCGGGATTATGGTGATCGCATAACGATCAGAGAGAAAGACTGGTTTATCTGACACTCAAAGGGGAACTCCAGCAAAAATCTTTTTCTTTCAAATTAACTGGTTTCACAAAGTTATATAGATTTGTAAATTACTTCTATTTAAAAATCTCAAGTCTTCCAGTACTTATCAGCTGCTGTATGTCCTGCAGGAAGTGGTGTATTCTTTCCAGTCTGACAGTGCTCTCTGCTGCCACCTCTGGTCCATGTCAGGAACTGTCCAGAGCAGCAGCAAATCCCCATAGAAAACCTCTCCTGCTCTGGACAGTTCCTGACATGGACAGAGGGGGCAGCAGAGAACACTGTGTCAGACTGGAGAGAATACACCCTTCCTGCAGGACATACAGCAGTTGATAAGTACTGGAAGACTGGAGATGGGGGGAGATGGACATACAGCAAGTACTGGAAAACTGGAGATTTTGAAATAGAAGTAAATTATGAATCTGTTTAACTTTCTAACACCAGTTGATTTGAAGGAAAAAGATTTCCGCTGGAGTTCCCCTTTAACCTTCACATGTTATTACAGTGACCTCTGTATTATAAGGTCAGCAGAACGTTTTACAGGTTTAGAATATGAGCTAAAACAAGTTTTTCTTGTTATATGTTGTGAGTACAACAGAGATGTATCCATGCTAATGTGCATCCACGGCGAAGACACTGGAGTTCTGTATATTCAGGATCAGGGCTCAGGATCAGTCTGATCGCTCCGCTTATTGGTAGGATCAGGGCTCTGGATCTGTGTGATCGCTCCGCTCATTGGTAGGATCAGAGCTCTGGATCAGTCTGATCGCTCCGCTCATTGGTAGGATCAGAGCTCTTGATCAGTCTGATCGCTCGGCTCATTGGTAGGATCATGCTGCGTTTACACAGACAGATTTATCTGACAGATTTTGGAAGCCAAAGCCAGGAATGGATTTGAAAAGAGGATAGATCCCTGTCTTTCCTTAAGACCTGTTCCCTGTTTATAGTCTGTTCCTGGTTTGGGCTTTAAAGATCTGTCAGATAAATCTGTCTGTGTAAACGCACCATCAGAGCTCTGGATCTGTGGGATCGCTCCGCTCATTGGTAGGATCAGAGCTCTGGATCAGTCTGATCGCTCTGCTCATTGGTAGGATCAGCGCTCTGGATCAGTCTGATCGCTCCGCTCATTGGTAGGATCAGGGCTCTTCATCAGTCTAATTTCTCCGCTCATTGGTAGGATCAGAGCTCTGGATCAGTCTGATCGCTCCGCTCATTGGTAGGATCAGGGCTCTTCATCAGTCTGATTTCTCCGCTCATTGGTAGGATCAGAGCTTTTGATCAGTCTGGTCGCTCCGCTCATTGGTAGGATCAGAGCTCTGGATCTGTGTGATCGCTCCGCTCATTGGTAGGATCAGAGCTCTGGATCAGTCTGATCACTCCGCTCATTGGTAGGATCAGGGCTCTTCATCAGTCTGATTTCTCCGCTCATTGGTAGGATCAGAGCTCTGGATCAGTCTGATCGCTCCGCTCATTGGTAGGATCAGAGCTCTGGATCAGTCTGATCGCTCCGCTCATTGGTAGGATCAGGGCTCTTCATCAGTCTGATTTCTCCGCTCATTGGTAGGATCAGAGCTCTGGATCAGTCTGATCGCTCCGCTCATTGGTAGGATCAGAGCTCTGGATCAGTCTGATCCCTCCGCTGATTGGTAGGATCAGAGCTCGGGATCAGTCTGATCGCTCCGCTCATTGGTAGGATCAGGGCTCTGGATCTGTGGGATCGCTCCGCTCATTGGTAGGATCAGGGCTCTGGATCTGTGAGATCGCTCCGCACATTGGTAGGATCAGAGCTCTGGATCAGTCTGATCACTCCACTTATTGGTAGGATCAGGGCTCAGGATCTGTGGAAGCGCTCCGCTGATTGGTAGGATCAGAGCTCAGGATCAGTCTGATCGCTCCGCTCATTGGTAGGATCAGAGCTCTGGATCTGTCTGATCGCTCCGCTCATTGGTAGGATCAGAGCTCTGGATCAGTCTGATCGCTCCGCTCATTGGTAGGATCAGGGCTCTTCATCAGTCTGATTTCTCCGCTCATTGGTAGGATCAGAGCTCTGGATCAGTCTGATCGCTCCGCTCATTGGTAGGATCAGACCTCTGGATCAGTCTGATCCCTTCGCTCATTGGTAGGATCAGAGCTCGGGATCAGTCTAAACGCTCCGCTCATTGGTAGGATCAGGGCTCTGGATCTGTGGGATCGCTCCGCTCATTGGTAGGATTAGGGCTCTGGATCTGTGAGATCGCTCCGCTCATTGGTAGGATCAGGGCTCAGGATCAGTCTGATCGCTCCGCTTATTGGTAGGATCAGGGCTCTGGATCTGTGTGATCGCTCCGCTCATTGGTAGGATCAGAGCTCTGGATCTGTCTGATCGCTCCGCTCATTGGTAAGATCAGGGCTCTGGATCTGTGGGATCGCTCCGCTCATTGGTAGGATCAGAGCTCAGGATCAGTCTGATCGCTCCGCTCATTGGTAGGATCAGGGCTCTGGATCTGTGTGATCGCTCCACTCATTGGTAGGATCAGAGCTCTGGATCTGTCTGATCGCTCCGCTCATTGGTAGGATCAGGGCTCTGGATCTGTCTGATCGCTCCGCTTATTGGTAGGATCAGAGCTCTGGATCAGTCTGATCGCTATGCTGATTGGTAGGATCAGAGCTCTGGATCAGTCTGATCGCTCCGCTCATTGGTAGGATCAGAGCTCTGGATCAGTCTGATCGCTCCGCTCATTGGTAGGATCAGGGCTCTTCATCAGTCTGATTTCTCCGCTCATTGGTAGGATCAGAGCTCTGGATCTGTCTGATCGCTCCGCTCATTGGTAGGATCAGAGCTCTGGATCAGTCTGATCGCTCCGCTCATTGGTAGGATCAGGGCTCTTCATCAGTCTGATTTCTCTGCTCATTGGAAGGATCAGAGCTCTGGATCAGTCTGATCGCTCCGCTCATTGGTAGGATCAGAGCTCTGGATCAGTCTGATCGCTCCGCTGATTGGTAGGATCAGAGCTCGGGATCAGTCTGATCGCTCCGCTCATTGGTAGGATCAGGGCTCTGGATCTGTGGGATCGCTCCGCTCATTGGTAGGATCAGGGCTCTGGATCTGTGAGATCGCTCCGCTCATTGGTAGGATCAGAGCTCTGGATCAGTCTGATCACTCCGCTTATTGGTAGGATCAGGGCTCAGGATCAGTCTGATCGCTCCGCTCATTGGTAGGATCAGAGCTCAGGATCAGTCTGATCGCTCCGCTCATTGGTAGGATCAGGGCTCTGGATCTGTCTGATCGCTCCGCTCATTGGTAGGATCAGAGCATAACGATCAGAGAGAAAGACTGGTTTATCTGACACTCAAAGGGGAACTCCAGCAAAAATCTTTTTCTTTCAAATTAACTGGTTTCACAAAGTTATATAGATTTGTAAATTACTTCTATTTAAAAATCTCAAGTCTTCCAGTACTTATCAGCTGCTGTATGTCCTACAGGAAGTGGTGTATTCTTTCCAGTCTGACAGTGCTCTCTGCTGCCACCTCTGTCCATGTCAGGAACTGTCCAGAGCAGCAGTAAATCCCCATAGAAAACCTCTCCTGCTCTGGACAGTTCCTGACAAGGACAGAGGGGGCAGCAGAGAACACTGTGTCAGACTGGAGAAAATACACCCCTTCCTGCAGGACATACAGCAGTTGATAAGTACTGGAAGACTGGAGATGGGGGGAGATGGACATACAGCAAGTACTGGAAAACTGGAGATTTTGAAATAGAAGTAAATTATGAATCTGTTTAACTTTCTAACACCAGTTGATTTGAAGGAAAAAGATTTCCGCTGGAGTTCCCCTTTAACCTTCACATGTTATTACAGTGACCTCTGTATTATAAGGTCAGCAGAACGTTTTACAGGTTTAGAATATGAGCTAAAACAAGTTTTTCTTGTTATATGTTGTGAGTACAACAGAGATGTATCCATGCTAATGTGCATCCACGGCGAAGACACTGGAGTTCTGTATATTCAGGATCAGGGCTCAGGATCAGTCTGATCGCTCCGCTTATTGGTAGGATCAGGGCACTGGATCTGTGTGATCGCTCCGCTCATTGGTAGGATCAGAGCTCTGGATCAGTCTGATCGCTCCGCTCATTGGTAGGATCAGAGCTCTTGATCAGTCTGATCGCTCGGCTCATTGGTAGGATCATGCTGCGTTTACACAGACAGATTTATCTGACAGATTTTGGAAGCCAAAGCCAGGAATGGATTTGAAAAGAGGATAGATCCCTGTCTTTCCTTAAGACCTGTTCCCTGTTTATAGTCTGTTCCTGGTTTGGGCTTCAAAGATCTGTCAGATAAATCTGTCTGTGTAAACGCACCATCAGAGCTCTGGATCTGTGGGATCGCTCCGCTCATTGGTAGGATCAGAGCTCTGGATCAGTCTGATCGCTCTGCTCATTGGTAGGATCAGGGCTCTTCATCAGTCTGATTTCTCCGCTCATTGGTAGGATCAGAGCTTTTGATCAGTCTGGTCGCTCCGCTCATTGGTAGGATCAGAGCTCTGGATCTGTGTGATCGCTCCGCTCATTGGTAGGATCAGAGCTCTGGATCAGTCTGATCACTCCGCTCATTGGTAGGATCAGGGCTCTTCATCAGTCTAATTTCTCCGCTCATTGGTAGGATCAGAGCTCTGGATCAGTCTGATCGCTCCGCTCATTGGTAGGATCAGAGCTCTGGATCAGTCTGATCGCTCCGCTCATTGGTAGGATCAGGGCTCTTCATCAGTCTGATTTCTCCGCTCATTGGTAGGATCAGAGCTCTGGATCAGTCTGATCGCTCCGCTCATTGGTAGGATCAGAGCTCTGGATCAGTCTGATCCCTCCGCTGATTGGTAGGATCAGAGCTCGGGATCAGTCTGATCGCTCCGCTCATTGGTAGGATCAGGGCTCTGGATCTGTGGGATCGCTCCGCTCATTGGTAGGATCAGGGCTCTGGATCTGTGAGATCGCTCCGCTCATTGGTAGGATCAGAGCTCTGGATCAGTCTGATCACTCCACTTATTGGTAGGATCAGGGCTCAGGATCTGTGGAAGCGCTCCGCTGATTGGTAGGATCAGAGCTCAGGATCAGTCTGATCGCTCCGCTCATTGGTAGGATCAGGGCTCTGTATCTGTGTGATCGCTCCACTCATTGGTAGGATCAGAGCTCTGGATCTGTCTGATCGCTCCGCTCATTGGTAGGATCAGAGCTCTGGATCAGTCTGATCGCTCCGCTCATTGGTAGGATCAGGGCTCTTCATCAGTCTGATTTCTCCGCTCATTGGTAGGATCAGAGCTCTGGATCAGTCTGATCGCTCCGCTCATTGGTAGGATCAGACCTCTGGATCAGTCTGATCCCTTCGCTCATTGGTAGGATCAGAGCTCGGGATCAGTCTAAACGCTCCGCTCATTGGTAGGATCAGGGCTCTGGATCTGTGGGATCGCTCCGCTCATTGGTAGGATCAGGGCTCAGGATCAGTCTGATCGCTCCGCTTATTGGTAGGATCAGGGCTCTGGATCTGTGTGATCGCTCCGCTCATTGGTAGGATAAGAGCTCTGGATCTGTCTGATCGCTCCGCTCATTGGTAAGATCAGGGCTCTGGATCTGTGGGATCTCTCCGCTCATTGGTAGGATCAGAGCTCAGGATCAGTCTGATCGCTCCGCTCATTGGTAGGATCAGGGCTCTGTATCTGTGTGATCGCTCCACTCATTGGTAGGATCAGAGCTCTGGATCTGTCTGATCGCTCCGCTCATTGGTAGGATCAGGGCTCTGGATCTGTCTGATCGCTCCGCTTATTGGTAGGATCAGAGCTCTGGATCAGTCTGATCGCTCCGCTCATTGGTAGGATCAGAGCTCTGGATCAGTCTGATCTCTCCGCTCATTGGTAGGATCAGGGCTCTTCATCAGTCTGATTTCTCCGCTCATTGGTAGGATCAGAGCTCTGGATCTGTCTATCGCTCCTCTCATTGGTAGGATCAGAGCTCTGGATCAGTCTGATCGCTCCGCTCATTGGTAGGATCAGGGCTCTTCATCAGTCTGATTTCTCTGCTCATTGGAAGGATCAGAGCTCTGGATCAGTCTGATCGCTCCGCTCATTGGTAGGATCAGAGCTCTGGATCAGTCTGATCGCTCCGCTCATTGGTAGGATCAGAGCTCTGGATCAGTCTGATCCCTCCGCTGATTGGTAGGATCAGAGCTCGGGATCAGTCTGATCGCTCCGCTCATTGGTAGGATCAGGGCTCTGGATCTGTGGGATCGCTCCGCTCATTGGTAGGATCAGGGCTCTGGATCTGTGAGATCGCTCCGCTCATTGGTAGGATCAGAGCTCTGGATCAGTCTGATCACTCCACTTATTGGTAGGATCAGGGCTCAGGATCTGTGGAAGCGCTCCGCTGATTGGTAGGATCAGAGCTCAGGATCAGTCTGATCGCTCCGCTCATTGGTAGGATCAGGGCTCTGTATCTGTGTGATCGCTCCACTCATTGGTAGGATCAGAGCTCTGGATCTGTCTGATCGCTCCGCTCATTGGTAGGATCAGAGCTCTGGATCAGTCTGATCGCTCCGCTCATTGGTAGGATCAGGGCTCTTCATCAGTCTGATTTCTCCGCTCATTGGTAGGATCAGAGCTCTGGATCAGTCTGATCGCTCCGCTCATTGGTAGGATCAGACCTCTGGATCAGTCTGATCCCTTCGCTCATTGGTAGGATCAGAGCTCGGGATCAGTCTAAACGCTCCGCTCATTGGTAGGATCAGGGCTCTGGATCTGTGGGATCGCTCCGCTCATTGGTAGGATTAGGGCTCTGGATCTGTGAGATCGCTCCGCTCATTGGTAGGATCAGGGCTCAGGATCAGTCTGATCGCTCCGCTTATTGGTAGGATCAGGGCTCTGGATCTGTGTGATCGCTCCGCTCATTGGTAGGATCAGAGCTCTGGATCTGTCTGATCGCTCCGCTCATTGGTAAGATCAGGGCTCTGTATCTGTGTGATCGCTCCACTCATTGGTAGGATCAGAGCTCTGGATCTGTCTGATCGCTCCGCTCATTGGTAGGATCAGGGCTCTGGATCTGTCTGATCGCTCCGCTTATTGGTAGGATCAGAGCTCTGGATCAGTCTGATCGCTATGCTGATTGGTAGGATCAGAGCTCTGGATCAGTCTGATCGCTCCGCTCATTGGTAGGATCAGAGCTCTGGATCAGTCTGATCGCTCCGCTCATTGGTAGGATCAGGGCTCTTCATCAGTCTGATTTCTCCGCTCATTGGTAGGATCAGAGCTCTGGATCTGTCTGATCGCTCCGCTCATTGGTAGGATCAGAGCTCTGGATCAGTCTGATCGCTCCGCTCATTGGTAGGATCAGGGCTCTTCATCAGTCTGATTTCTCTGCTCATTGGAAGGATCAGAGCTCTGGATCAGTCTGATCGCTCCGCTCATTGGTAGGATCAGAGCTCTGGATCAGTCTGATCGCTCCGCTGATTGGTAGGATCAGAGCTCGGGATCAGTCTGATCGCTCCGCTCATTGGTAGGATCAGGGCTCTGGATCTGTGGGATCGCTCCGCTCATTGGTAGGATCAGGGCTCTGGATCTGTGGGATCGCTCCGCTCATTGGTAGGATCAGAGCTCTGGATCAGTCTGATCACTCCGCTTATTGGTAGGATCAGGGCTCAGGATCAGTCTGATCGCTCCGCTCATTGGTAGGATCAGGGCTCTGTATCTGTGGGATCGCTCCGCTCATTGGTAGGATCAGAGCTCAGGATCAGTCTGATCGCTCCGCTCATTGGTAGGATCAGGGCTCTGGATCTGTCTGATCGCTCCGCTCATTGGTAGGATCAGAGCATAACGATCAGAGGGAAAGACTGGTTTATCTGACACTCAAAGGGGAACTCCAGCAAAAATCTTTTTCTTTCAAATTAACTGGTTTCACAAAGTTATATAGATTTGTAAATTACTTCTATTTAAAAATCTCAAGTCTTCCAGTACTTATCAGCTGCTGTATGTCCTACAGGAAGTGGTGTATTCTTTCCAGTCTGACAGTGCTCTCTGCTGCCACCTATGTCCATGTCAGGAACTGTCCAGAGCAGCAGTAAATCCCCATAGAAAACCTCTCCTGCTCTGGACAGTTCCTGACAAGGACAGAGGGGGCAGCAGAGAACACTGTGTCAGACTGGAGAAAATACACCCCTTCCTGCAGGACATACAGCAGTTGATAAGTACTGGAAGACTGGAGATGGGGGGAGATGGACATACAGCAAGTACTGGAAAACTGGAGATTTTGAAATAGAAGTAAATTATGAATCTGTTTAACTTTCTAACACCAGTTGATTTGAAGGAAAAAGATTTCCGCTGGAGTTCCCCTTTAACCTTCACATGTTATTACAGTGACCTCTGTATTATAAGGTCAGCAGAACGTTTTACAGGTTTAGAATATGAGCTAAAACAAGTTTTTCTTGTTATATGTTGTGAGTACAACAGAGATGTATCCATGCTAATGTGCATCCACGGCGAAGACACTGGAGTTCTGTATATTCAGGATCAGGGCTCAGGATCAGTCTGATCGCTCCGCTTATTGGTAGGATCAGGGCTCTGGATCTGTGTGATCGCTCCGCTCATTGGTAGGATCAGAGCTCTGGATCAGTCTGATCGCTCCGCTCATTGGTAGGATCAGAGCTCTTGATCAGTCTGATCGCTCGGCTCATTGGTAGGATCATGCTGCGTTTACACAGACAGATTTATCTGACAGATTTTGGAAGCCAAAGCCAGGAATGGATTTGAAAAGAGGATAGATCCCTGTCTTTCCTTAAGACCTGTTCCCTGTTTATAGTCTATTCCTGGTTTGGGCTTTAAAGATCTGTCAGATAAATCTGTCTGTGTAAACGCACCATCAGAGCTCTGGATCTGTGGGATCGCTCCGCTCATTGGTAGGATCAGAGCTCTGGATCAGTCTGATCGCTCTGCTCATTGGTAGGATCAGCGCTCTGGATCAGTCTGATTGCTCCGCTCATTGGTAGGATCAGGGCTCTTCATCAGTCTGATTTCTCCGCTCATTGGTAGGATCAGAGCTTTTGATCAGTCTGGTCGCTCCGCTCATTGGTAGGATCAGAGCTCTGGATCTGTGTGATCGCTCCGCTCATTGGTAGGATCAGAGCTCTGGATCAGTCTGATCACTCCGCTCATTGGTAGGATCAGGGCTCTTCATCAGTCTGATTTTTCCGCTCATTGGTAGGATCAGAGCTCTGGATCAGTCTGATCGCTCCGCTCATTGGTAGGATCAGAGCTCTGGATCAGTCTGATCGCTCCGCTCATTGGTAGGATCAGGGCTCTTCATCAGTCTGATTTCTCCGCTCATTGGTAGGATCAGAGCTCTGGATCGGTCTGATCGCTCCGCTCATTGGTAGGATCAGAGCTCTGGATCAGTCTGATCCCTCCGCTGATTGGTAGGATCAGAGCTCGGGATCAGTCTGATCGCTCCGCTCATTGGTAGGATCAGGGCTCTGGATCTGTGGGATCGCTCCGCTCATTGGTAGGATCAGGGCTCTGGATCTGTGAGATCGCTCCGCTCATTGGTAGGATCAGAGCTCTGGATCAGTCTGATCACTCCACTTATTGGTAGGATCAGGGCTCAGGATCTGTGGAAGCGCTCCGCTGATTGGTAGGATCAGAGCTCAGGATCAGTCTGATCGCTCCGCTCATTGGTAGGATCAGGGCTCTGTATCTGTGTGATCGCTCCACTCATTGGTAGGATCAGAGCTCTGGATCTGTCTGATCGCTCCGCTCATTGGTAGGATCAGAGCTCTGGATCAGTCTGATCGCTCCGCTCATTGGTAGGATCAGGGCTCTTCATCAGTCTGATTTCTCCACTCATTGGTAGGATCAGAGCTCTGGATCAGTCTGATCGCTCCGCTCATTGGTAGGATCAGACCTCTGGATCAGTCTGATCCCTTCGCTCATTGGTAGGATCAGAGCTCGGGATCAGTCTAAACGCTCCGCTCATTGGTAGGATCAGGGCTCTGGATCTGTGGGATCGCTCCGCTCATTGGTAGGATCAGGGCTCTGGATCAGTCTGATCGCTCCGCTCATTGGTAGGATCAGGGCTCTGGATCTGTGTGATCGCTCCGCTCATTGGTAGGATAAGAGCTCTGGATCTGTCTGATCGCTCCGCTCATTGGTAAGATCAGGGCTCTGGATCTGTGGGATCGCTCCGCTCATTGGTAGGATCAGAGCTCAGGATCAGTCTGATCGCTCCGCTCATTGGTAGGATCAGGGCTCTGTATCTGTGTGATCGCTCCACTCATTGGTAGGATCAGAGCTCTGGATCTGTCTGATCGCTCCGCTCATTGGTAGGATCAGGGCTCTGGATCTGTCTGATCGCTCCGCTTATTGGTAGGATCAGAGCTCTGGATCAGTCTGATCGCTCCGCTCATTGGTAGGATCAGAGCTCTGGATCAGTCTGATCGCTCCGCTCATTGGTAGGATCAGGGCTCTTCATCAGTCTGATTTCTCCGCTCATTGGTAGGATCAGAGCTCTGGATCTGTCTGATCGCTCCGCTCATTGGTAGGATCAGAGCTCTGGATCAGTCTGATCGCTCCGCTCATTGGTAGGATCAGTGCTCTTCATCAGTCTGATTTCTCTGCTCATTGGTAGGATCAGAGCTCTGGATCAGTCTGATCGCTCCGCTCATTGGTAGGATCAGAGCTCTGGATCAGTCTGATCGCTCCGCTGATTGGTAGGATCAGAGCTCGGGATCAGTCTGATCGCTCCGCTCATTGGTAGGATCAGGGCTCTGGATCTGTGGGATCGCTCCGCTCATTGGTAGGATCAGGGCTCTGGATCTGTGAGATCGCTCCGCTCATTGGTAGGATCAGAGCTCTGGATCAGTCTGATCACTCCGCTTATTGGTAGGATCAGGGCTCAGGATCAGTCTGATCGCTCCGCTCATTGGTAGGATCAGGGCTCTGGATCTGTGTGATCGCTCCGCTCATTGGTAGGATCAGAGCTCTGGATCTGTCTGATCGCTCCGCTCATTGGTAGGATCAGGGCTCTGTATCTGTGGGATCGCTCCGCTCATTGGTAGGATCAGAGCTCAGGATCAGTCTGATCGCTCCGCTCATTGGTAGGATCAGGGCTCTGGATCTGTCTGATCGCTCCGCTCATTGGTAGGATCAGAGCTCTGGATCAGTCTGATCACTCCGCTCATTGGTAGGATCAGGGCTCTGGATCTGTGTGATCGCTCCGCTTATTGGTAGGATCAGAGCTCTGGATCAGTCTGATCGCTATGCTGATTGGTAGGATCAGAGCTCTGGATCAGTCTGATCGCTCCGCTTATTGGTAGCATCAGGGCTCTGGATCTGTGTGATCGCTCCGCTTATTGGTAGGATCAGAGCTCTGGATCAGTCTGATCGCTATGCTGATTGGTAGGATCAGAGCTCTGGATCAGTCTGATTGCTCCGCTTATTGGTAGGATCAGGGCTCTTGATCTGTCTGATCGCTCCGCTCATTGGTAGGATCAGGGCTCTGGATCAGTCTGATCGCTCGGCTTATTGGTAGGATCAGGGCTCTGGATCTGTGTGATCGCTCCACTTATTGGTAGGATCAGAGCTCTGGATCAGTCTGATCGCTATGCTGATTGGTAGGATCAGAGCTCTGGATCAGTCTGATCGCTCCGCTTATTGGTAGGATCAGAGCTCTTGATCTGTCTGATCGCTCCGCTTATTGGTAGGATCAGGGCTCTGGATCTGTGTGATCGCTCCGCTTATTGGTAGGATCAGAGCTCTGGATCAGTCTGATCGCTATGCTGATTGGTAGGATCAGAGCTCTGGATCAGTCTGATCGCTATGCTGATTGGTAGGATTAGAGCTCTGGATCAGTCTGATCGCTCCGCTCATTGGTAGGATCAGGGCTCTGGATCTGTGTGATCGCTCCGCTCATTGGTAGGATCAGAGCTCTGGAAAGTTATTTCATACGTCAAATCAAAGGGGTGTGTGTGTGTGAGGTCTGTGATGGTGGGGGGGGGAGGTCTGTGATGGTGGGGGGGAGGTCTGTGATGGTGGGGGGAGGTCTGTGATGGTGGGGGAGAGGTCTGTGATGGTGGGGGGGAGGTCTGTGATGGTGGGGGGGGAGGTCTGTGATGGTGGGGGGGAGGTCTGTGATGGTGGGGGGGGAGGTCTGTGATGGTGTGGGGGGGGGGAGGTCTGTGATGGGGGGGGGGGAGGTCTGTGATGGTGGGGGGGGGAGGTCTGTGATGTGGGGGGGAGGTCTGTGATGGTGGGGGGGGTCTGTGATGGTGGGGGGGGGGGGAAGTCTGTGATGGTGGGGGGGGGGGGGGGAAGGTCTGTGATGGTGGGGGGGGGGGGGGGGTCTGTGATGGTGGGTTGTAGAGCCACCCAGGAGGATCATGGGATGTGGGAGGGGTCTGTAGCAGCTCCACCCCCTGAGAGAGGTATATCAGTAACCATGGTGAATAGCATGGGGGTGTTGGGGTAGTTGTCAGTGTGGGGCAGTAGGAGAGTCCCCCGTGGATCAGGACACTGAGTTGAGGTCAGTAGATGCCAGGGAGAAAAGGTGTCCAGAAGATACCGACCTAAGGGAGATACCCCATAAGACACTGACCTAACAGAGATACCCCAGAAGATACCAACCTAAGGGAGATACCCCAGAAGACACCAACCTAACAGGATACCCCAGAAGACACCGACCTAACAGAGATACCCCAGAAGATACCAACCTAAGGGAGATACCCCAGAAGACACTGACCTAACAGAGATACCCCAGAAGACACCGACCTAACAGGATACCCCAGAAGATACCAACCTAAGCGAGATACCCCAGAAGATACCAACCTAAGGGAGATACCCCAGAAGACACCGACCTAACAGGATGCCCCAGAAGAAGATTTCCCTGTTGGACAGATGGCTGAGGGCACCACCTGGCTGGGAAAGACTGCCCCCCTGAATCCAGGAGCCATGTGTGAGCACAGACACAGGGGGCAGGGGGGCACTGACTATAATTTGAGACTGTCCCACAAAATCCATAAGTGAGTACAGACCTTGAGACAGGGATATGACCGGATAAGACAGTTTTCAGGTCAAGAAAGGAATTGAATTCAAAGAATGTATTGAAAATATCCACAGCATCTCAGCTACGCAAACATTACACCCTGCACAACACCCTGCACACCATCTCAGCTATGCAAACATTACTCCCTGCACAACACCCTGCACACTATCTTAGCTACACAAACATTACCCTCTCCACTACACCCCACACACCATCTCAGCTATGCAAACATTACACCCTCCAATACACCCCACACACCATCTCAGCTACAAGAACATTACACCCTACACAACACCCCACACACCATCTCAGCTACACAAACATCACCCCCTCCACTACACCCCACACACCATCTCAGCTACGCAAACTTTACTCCCTACACTACATCCTACACACCATCTCAGCTACAAAAACATCACCCCCTCCACTGCACCCCACACACCATCTCAGCTACACAAATATTACACCCTACACTACACCCCACACACCATCTCAGCTACAAGAACATTACACCCTACACAACACCCCACACACCATCTCAGCTACACAAACATTACCCCCTCCACTACACCCCCCACACCATCTCAGCTAGAAGAACATTATACCCTACACTACACCCCACACACCATCTCAGCTACACAAATATTACACCCTACACTACACCCCGCCCACCATCGCAGCTACAAGAACATTACACCCTACACTACACCCCGCACACCATCTCAGCTACAAAAACATTAAACCCTACACTACACCCCACACACCATCTCAGCAACAAGAACATTACACCCTACACAACACCCCACACACCATCTCAGCTACGCAAACCTTACACCCTACACTACACCCCGCACACCATCTCAGCTACAAAAACATTAAACCCTACACTACACCCCACACACCATCTCAGCTACACAAACCTTACACCCTAGACTACACCCCGCACACCATCTCAGCTACAAAAACCTTACACACCATCTTAGCTACACACATATTACCCCCTGCACTTCACAACCACTCACCATCTCAGCTACACAAACATTACATCCTGCACTATACCACTGCACACCATCTTAGCTACACAAACATTACATCCTGCACTACACCCACACACCATCTCAGCTACACAAACATTACACCCTACACTACACCCCGCACACACTCTCTGATACACATTACACCCTACACTACACCACCGCACACCATCTCAGCTACACATTACACCCTACACTACACCACCGCACACCATCTCAGCTACACATTACACCCTACACTACACCCCGCACACCATCTCAGCTACACATTACACCCTACACTACACCCCGCACACCATCTCAGCTACACATTACACCCTACACTACACCACCGCACACCATCTCAGCTACACATTACACCCTACACTACACCCCGCACACCATCTCAGCTACACGACATTACACCCTACACTACACCACCGCACACCATCTCAGCTACACATTACACCCTACACTACACCCCGCACACCATCTCAGCTACACGACATTACACCCTACACTACACCCCGCACACCATCTCAGCTACACAATCTTTACACCCCACCACACACCATCCCTTCATTGAAGACACCTGTAACCTGGGGGACCCAACAAATACATGGAGAGATTGGAGAGTCAGAAATGACTAGATAGCGGCCGCACCAAAAACACCCACATGAATGAGACACCCACGACCCTATAGGACGTCATGATTTATAATGAAAGGAAACATCCTCCAGTCCTACAGTTCTGGGGCATGACACCCCCTTACAATGCACCTCATGGTTATGGGTGGACGTCCCCCAGTAGGGTGGCCGTTGGGACTACTTGGTTTGTTGGTTGAGCCATTCAATAGCCACCATTGGGTTAAGGGGGTTTGTCTGCCATCCTGGATAATACACAGGATCACATGTCTGGCCTCGCTCCTCCGCACTTCACACCCTGTGTAAACTTTACAGAAGTAAAACAGGTGTTTCCTGAACCCTGTACATGGTGATTCTCAACGGGAAAGGTCAGAGGGTAAAGGAAGCACCAGGGGGCACGGAGGGTGTAAAGGTTGTGTCCTATATATAGGAGATACACTATATATGACTGTATGACTGTATATAGGAGATACACTGTATATGTCTGTATATAGGAGATAAACTGTATATGTCTGTATATAGGAGATACACCGTATATGACTGTATATAGGAGATACACTGTATATGTCTGTATATAGGAGATACACTGTATATGTCTGTATATAGGAGATAAACTGTATATGTCTGTATATAGGAGATACACTGTATATGTCTGTATATAGGAGATACACTGTATATGTCTGTATATAGGAGATACACTGTATATGTCTGTATATAGGAGATACACTGTATATGACTGTATATAGGAGATACACTGTATATGTCTGTATATAGGAGATACACTGTATATGACTGTATATAAGAGATACACTGTATATGTCTGTATATAGGAGATACACTGTATATGACTGTATATAGGAGATACACTGTATATGACTGTATATAAGAGATACACTATATATGACATAGATAGACTTTTACTTCTCTGTGACAGGTTGTATAAGCCAGTAATACAGTAAATCCTGTTGGGTAACAATGTCTCTTCTGGTGTCGGAAGGAGTGCGGCCCCGAACCCAGGAGACAGAGTAAACCTGGTGGAGAAACAATGTAATCGGCATTAGGAGCTCCTGGGGCAGCAAGAGGCGGGATGCTTGACAGCATAGTCATCTCTACAGCCAAATGGAGACAGCTCAACAGGATCTGACAGAGGAGGCAGGAACAGACAGGATGCAGGAGAGGCAGAGGAGGCAGGAACAGACAGGATGCAGGAGAGGCAGAGGAGGCAGGAACAGACAGGATGCAGGAGAGGCAGAGGAGGCAGAAAAAACAGGAGAGGCAGGGGAAGCAGAAAAAAAACGAGAGGCAGAAAAGACAGAGGAGGCAGGAGAGGCAGAAAAGATGAAAAATGGTGGAGGCAGAAAAGATGATGGAGGCAGGAAAGACAGGGAGGGACAGTAGAGACAGAGGTGGTAGAAGAGACAGGGGAAGTAGAAGAGACAGAGAAGTTAGGAAAGGCAGGAGCAGTGGCTTTACTTCATGGCATTATTTGTTGTTCATTCTTTGGCTGCTATTAGTTTTATATTAAAGATTAAAATATGATTTCTATATAAAAATAGAAGGATCTGGAGAGGGATCTAGTTAGTGGCCAGGGCCTGTGTGGGAGAGAACAGCAGGGCAGCAGTGGGGGAGTATTCAGTGTCCCCTTTATCATACTACAAATTAGATTATCATATGCAACCCCGGTCCTGAACAGAATGAAGCTGAGATCAGATGCATGTTTCCCCAGCATGGGGAGAGGTGACTGTAGAACAAGAGAATACAATCTATTACTTTCTGTAATCATCCATGTCAGGCTGGGGAAAGGTGACTATTGCACAGGTATATACAATCTATTACTCTCTGTTATCAGCCAGGCTATGTTCCATTACCTTACCTATTACCAGCCCTATAGCTCACATGCAGATGATATCCCAGATAAATAATATATAGAATTGTTATGGTAATGCCGACAGCTATGAAAACAGAGCAATAAATAACAAATATAATACAAACTATAGGGGCCGAGCCCCTCATATAGAATACCCCCCCGCAGACTATCATATAAAATACGACACCCCAGCCTAGGATATAGAATACAAGTCCCCCAGCCTAGGATATAGAATACAAGTCCCCCAGCCTAGGATATAGAATACAAGCCCCCCCCCAGCCTAGGATATAGAATACAAGCCCCCCCCCCCAGCCTAGGATATAGAATACAAGTCCGCCAGTATATGATATAGAACAGTGTTTCTCAACCTTTTCAGGCCAAGTACCCCCATGCGACAAGATGCTCCAGCCGAGTACCCCCAACGATGCCATCCATTAATAACATTGCCCAGGGTAGATTTACATGTACGTTTCACAGCAAAATCCACTGCGATACTCTGTACTGTTATGGCCTATGGCTCTGCATTCTCACAGAGGATTTTCAATCTGCTGCGAGAATGTAGCCGCTGCCTATTTACCTAATTAGCTGCCGGCCCCTAACAGATCATACTTACCTCCCTGTACTCCCACCTGCTTCTCTGGCTCCCAGCTCACTGACAGCCCGCTCATCCAATCAGTGGCTGCGGTGGGACTGTGCACTGATTGGCTGAGCAGGCTGTCAGTAAACCGGGTGCCAGAGAAGCAGGTGGGATATATCCCACAGAGATGGATATGTCCCCCTGGAGCCAGATACCTCCCCCCATGTAGTCAAGAGGCCTTCTTCTATGTAGCCAGATATCTCCCCTATGTAGCCAGATACCCCTTATATGTAGCAAGATATCTCCCCATGTAGCCAGATACCTCCTCATGTAGTCAGATACCTCCCCCCATGTAGCCAGATATCTCCCCTATGTAGCCAGATACCCCTTATATGTAGCAAGATATCTCCCCATGTAGCCAGATACCTCCTCCCCATGTAGTCAGATACCTCCTCCCCATGTAGTCAGACACCTCCCCCATGTAGCCAGATATCTCCCCCATGTAGTCAGATACCTCCCCATGTAGCCAAATACTTCCTCCCATGTAGCCAGATACCTCCCCCATGTAGTCAGATACCTCCCCCCATGTAGCCAAATACTTCCTCCCATGTAGCCAGATACCTCCCCCATGTAGTCAGATATCTCCCCATGTAGTCAGATACCTCCCCCTATGTAGTCAGATATCTCCCCCTTGCAGCCAGACATCTCCCCATGTAGTTAAGATACCTCCTTCTATAGCCAGATACCTCCCCATGTAGCCATATATCACTTTTCCTTTTCCTCTCCATCTGGCCCAGACCACCATGATGATTTCTTGCAGCTACAATTTACTTCTTGCCAGAGAACCTGCCAAACATCTTAGGCATCACAGTTTTCCTTTAACTTCCCTCCCTTTTTCCTACCTATAGGCTCCCATACAGTAATAACTTCGCTGTTTGGTGTAATGCGCTGTAAAGTGAGTAGGTGTGTGGGTTGTCCCCGTATTTAGGATCCCTCATTTAAAAATAATATCCCCTTCTATGACCCTCCATATAGTAATAATGCCTCCTGCCCTGCCCCCATAGTAATGCCCACCATTCTACTCCCTCCCCCTCCTGCCCCAACAAACAAACAAAAAAAAATCATACTCACGTTATCCGCCCATGGAGGAGGTCTTCCTCTCTTCTCCAGCCTCTGAGCCACAAGGAGATTAAGGGGAGAGTAAGGTCTGAGGGGGGAAAAGAAGGAAAGAGGAGGATAGAGGAGGTAAAGAGGGAGAGGAAGAGAGAGAAGGTGAAGGGGGAGAGGAAGAGAGAGGAGGTGAAGAAGGGAGAGGAAGAGAGAGGAGGTGAAGGGGGGAGAGAAAGAGAGAGGAGGTGAATGGGGAGAGGAAGACAGGGAAGAGAGTAGGTGAAGAAGGGAGAGGAAGAGAGAGGAGGTGAATGGGGAGAGGAAGACAGGGAAGAGAGTAGGTGAAGAAGGGAGAGGAAGAGAGAGGAGGTGAAGGGGGGAGAGGAAGACAGGGGAGAGAGGAGGACAGAGGAGGAGAGCGGTGATGGGGGTGAGAGAAGGTGATGGGTGATGAGAGGTGAGAGGAGGTGGTGGGGGTAGGGAGGAGGTGGAGGGGGTACAGAGGAGATGATGGGGGTAGGGAGGAGATGATGGTGGTAGAGAGGTCATGATGGTGGTAGAGAGAAGGTGGAGGGGTACAGAGGTGATGATGGGGGTAGAGAGGAGGTGGAGGGGGTACAGAGGTGATGATGGGGGAAGAGAGGTGATGATGGGGTACAGAGGTGATGATGGGGGTACAGAGGTGATGATGGGGGTAGAGAGGAGGTGGAGGGGGGAGAGAGCTGATGATGGGGGTAGAGAGGTGATGATGGGGTAGAGAGGAGGTGGAGGGGGGATAGAGGTGATGATGGGGGTACAGAGGTGATGGGGGTACAGAGGAGGTGGAGGGGGGAGAGAGGTGATGATGGGGGTACAGAGGTAATGATGGGGGTAGAGAGGAGGTGGAGGGGGGAGAGAAGTGATGATGGGGGTACAGAGGTGATGATGGGGGTAGAGAGGAGGTGGAGGGGGGAGAGAGGTGATGATGGGGGTACAGAGGTGATGATGGGGGTACAGAGGTGATGATGGGGGTAGAGAGAAGGTGGAGGGGGGAGATAGGAGGTGGAGGGGGGAGAGAGGAGGTGGAGGGGGGAGAGAGGTGATGATGGGGGTACAGAGGAGGTGGAGGGGGGAGAGGTGATGATGGGGTAGAGAGGAGGTGGAGGGGGGAGAGAGGTGATGATGGGGGTAGAGAGGAGGTGGAGGGGGGAGAGAGATGATGATGGGGGGAGAGAGGTGATGATGGGGATAGAGAGGAGGTGGAGGGGGGAGAGAGGTGATGTGGGTACAGAGGAGGTGGAGGGGGGAGAGAGGTCATGATGGGGGTAGAGACGAGGTGGAGGGGGGAGAGAGGTGATAATGGGGGTAGAGAGGAGGTGGAGGGGGGAGAGAGGTGATGATGGGGGAGAGAGGTGATGATGGGGGGAGAGAGGTGATGATGGGGGTACAGAGGAGGTGGAGGGGGGAGAGAGGTGATGATGGGGGGAGAGAGGTGATGATGGGGGGAGAGAGGTGATGATGGGGGGAGAGAGGTGATGATGGGGGGAGAGAGGTGATGATGGGGGTAGAGAGGAGGTGGAGGGGGGAGAGAGGTGATGTGGGTACAGAGGAGGTGGAGGGGGGAGAGAGGTGATGATGGGGGTAGAGACGAGGTGGAGGGGGAGAGAGGTGATGATGGGGGTACAGAGGAGGTGGAGGGGGGAGAGAGGTGATGATGGGGTAGAGAGGAGGTGGAGGGGGGAGAGAGGTGATGATGTGGTGGTGCGCTGGGTTACCCCGCCGAGGGCTTCTGCTGCACTGGATTGTGGACCGGGAGATGGGGCACACCACTTCCACAGGCAGCAGCGTCAGCCGTATGGGAGAAGCGGCGCCAGGTGGACATGGGGGCCGCCCTATATCCTGGTCCACAATCTACTGCAGGAGCCGCGGGCAGGGTAGCACCACTACCCCCTCGCAACTCACTGAGGCCCTGCTGGTCCGGCCGCCTGCGGGGACATCAGCCTGCCGCCGCCGCCGCATCTCCTCTCCGCCGGGTCACCTCAGGCAGCCTGTTCGGGATTCGTCCCCATGTTGCCGTATATCCTCCTGGAGCCCCCGGCTGGACGCTGCAACCCGATCCGGCAGCCGCGGGGGAAGAGCGTGAGGCTGCCGGATCGGGTTGCAGCGTCCAGCCGGGGGCTCCAGGAGGATATACGGCAACATGGGGACGAATCCCGAACAGGCTGCCTGAGGTGACCCGGCGGAGAGGAGAGGAGATGCGGCGGCGGCGGCAGGCTGATGTCCCCGCAGGGCCTCAGAGACAGTGAGATGAGAGGCTGCTGGTTTGTATCCTCGGACTTCATCCTTCCCCCAGCAGCCTCACCATGTCCTGTACCCCACAGAAAGCTGGTAAGGTTGCTGTTGGGGGAAGGATATGAGAGCAGCGGCGGGGATAGGTGCCGCGACACTGCTGGCACCCAAAATAATTTTTTTCCCCACGTCCTGGCGTACCCCCTCAACCTGTGTGGCGTACCCCCTGGGGTACGCGTACCGCAGGTTGAGAAACACTGATATAGAATACAAGCCCCCCAGTATATGATATAGAGTGCAAGCCCCCCCCCAGCCTAGGATATAGAATACAAGCCCCCCCCCCAACCTTACTATATAGAATACAAGCCCCTGAGCCTAGGATATACAATACAAGCCCCCAAGCCTAGGACATAGAATACAAGCCCGCCAGCCTAGGATATAGAATACAAGCCCGCCAGTATATGATATAGAATACAAGCCCCCCCCCAGCCTAGGATATAGAATACAAGCCCCCCCCCCCAACCTTACTATATAGAATACAAGTCCCCCAGCCTAGGATATAGAATACAAGCCCCCCCAGCCTAGGATATAGAATACAAGTCCGCCAGTATATGATATAGAATACAAGCCCCCCAGTATATGATATAGAGTGCAAGCCCCCAGCCTATCATATAGAATACAGCCCCCCCCCCCAGCCTAGGATATAGAATACAACCCCCCCCCCCCCCCCCCCCCAGCCTAGGATATAGAAGTCTGATAGAAGATACAACCAGGGACCACCCCCCAACCTGGATCCACACAAGACAAAGCCCCCTCCATGATCCGGGTACTTACATCCTGAATATCACCTTTCCAACAGTGGCCATGGTAAATCCTGGAGCCGAGTCTACTGAGATATCACCAAACTGGAGGGAGAATCTGTCAGGGCAGCAGAGATGGCGGCAGGCACGGGGGTCTCAGAACTATCAGGGGTACACTGGGGTCTTCTGGATCTCCACCTTCTATATGGAATAATGGAATCGGTCTCCACTGCTGTGTGCTGTCTCCGGCAGACAATACTGGGTCTACATCCCAAGGTACTCACTAATGCTCACTGAGATTTCTTCACTCTAGGAGTGTCCGCACAGTGCTGGGTGTCCAGGTATGAGGACGAGACAAAGGAGGCGCCAAACCCAAAGCCCGACTGCCTGTCTGAGGAATGTGACAGCCTGCCGGGTACACGCACCTAGATAACCTACCTGCAAAGATAATTATAGAACAGGTGTGTAGATTATCACCTGAGGCCGAGAGAGCAGAGCTGCACTCACTATTCTGCTGTTTCAGAGCTATATCCTGTAATTCTTTTATTAGAAAAATATCTGAAAAATAAAATATCTGGTAGGCCATATCTCAGAAGGACAGACCAGAGGTACTTGTGGTTCACCCGATCAAATGCCTTGGCCTGATCCAGGGACAGCAAGCACCCCTTCCAAAGACCCGCACTACTCCGCTTCACTGCCTCCCTGACACTAAGGACAGCACTTAAGGTGCTTCGGCCTGGAACAGAGCAGTGCTGAGACCCCGAAAGGAGCCGGGGTGCAAACTTCACCAGCCGATTAAACAGTATCTTGGCCAGAATCTTCCTGTCCGTATTGAGAAGAGCTATGGGTCTCCAATTCTCAATACGGCTCACAACCCGACATCACATCCCGATCTAGATCCTTCCTCCCCAAGAGGTGTGAGTAAAAGGATCTGACGACCTCCAGGATCCCTGATCTGGACCGGTTCAGAGATCCCGTACTATCAACCAGTCCAGTCACAATCTTACTACTCACTGACATCTTACAGTTTCTGTAGGGGTCGGGCGAGCGGTACCTCCCGAAATCCCTCTCAAAAACTAAAGATGTGTGCCTATCATACTGACACCTCATGAGCAAGGCTTTCACTCTGGAGATCTCCTCTCTACTACCTCCAGTCGAGACGAGATGCTCGAGTTTCCTCCTCAGGCCCTGATACACACGATACCTATTCAGGGACCTGAGGCTTGAGAGCTGGCGGAAGAACCTCGCAACCCGCTTCTTGAATATCTCCCACCACTCTGACTTACTACTACATAGGCCCAGTAGAGGTACCTGACTCTGAAGAAAATCCTCAAAGGACTGTCTTACCTCTGCTTCTTCCAGGAGGGACGAATTCAGCCTCCAGTAGCCTCTACCCATCCGGGGGGGTCTCTGAAACATTCAGGGAAAACAAAATTAGACAGTGATCGGAGAACTCCACCTCAACCACGGACACTGCGGAAGAGACGGCTTCCTCCTTTAAATAAAACCTGTCTAATCTAGACCTGCAGCTACCTCGATGATAGGTGAAACCCGCGTGGCCTGAGGGGGTCCGGATGTGGGCATCCTCTAGGCGAGCTTCCCTAACTATACTAATCAGGGCCATGCTATCATAAGCCAGCTTGTCTTTGGCGCCTCTCCTGTCCTGAGACCTCGTGATAGTGTTGAAGTCTCCACCAAAGACCACCTGCCGACTCGTAAAAAGAAAGAGCTTAATACTCATAAAAAGGCTTTTACGGTCCCACTTAGTTTGTGGGGCATAGATGTTAATGAGCCTGAGCTCTTGCCCCTTCATGAGGACATCCAAGATCAGGCACCTCCCCATTTCTAACTCAACAACACGTCTGCATTCTACAGGAGCGGTAAAAAGGACCGCCACCCCACTATACGGCTCAGCCGCAAGAGACCAGTGTGAAGGCCCATGCCTCCACTCTCGCTTGGCTTTTACTAGCAAGGCTTGATCTGTCAACCTGGTCTCCTGCAAAAACAAAATGTCGGCGTTAATACGACCGAGAAAATCAAAGGCTGCAAATCTAGCCGTATCAGACTTAATGCTGGCACAGTTAATGGATGCCAGCGTCAATGGGGTGAGTGCCGCCATCATGGGTGATTGAGTTGGACGGCCTAACTCACCTATTTCTTTCCCTTCTTCCCTCCCCCTTCTAAATCAGAGGAAGACCCCTTAGCTTCTTCTTTAGACCTCTTTAGTGTAGCAGTCATATCCATACTCTGATCCTCATCTCCAGACCCAGGGGCCACCTGCCCCCTCAAAGAACCAGCCTCAACAGGGGCAGGCTCAACGTCTCCTGGAGGCTCTACCGCCTCCCGTCCCTCCTCTGAAGAAGAAAAGGAGGGGGAACCATCAAGGGACTGATACCTATTAGAGAGAACAATCAGAGGGGGGTTGGCCGGGGTTTCCTTTGACATTTGGCCTGTAACACCGGGTTTAGAGGGTAAAGTTGCCTTAGGCCTCTTCCCACTCTTCCCTTTGCTGCCCTTTTTCTCTTTTGGCCACTTCCTCCCACCTTCATCCAGACTCTCATACTGGGAAGAACTAGAGGAAATGGCATCCTGACCTTCCTCTCGGTGAAGTCTCCTGATCTCCTCATTTAACTCAGTGTCCTCCAGAGCCTCAGCCTGACCATCTGAGCCAGCGCCAGCAGCAGGACCCTAAACTACTACTGCCACCTGGGAACTTCCAGGGTCCCTGCTACTTCTGCGCCTTTCCTCTCGCTTTAGTTGAGAGGGGCTCTTATGCTTTTTCTTCACTGGCCCCGATGCCCCTTCACCTTTGCTGGTCCCCTCCCCCGTGGCAACCTCACGGCTCTCCCCAGCCCGGGCGGCTACAGCATTGGAGAAGGAACGTGGACACCGGCTAAATGGGTGACCTAAGTCACCACACAGGTTACACCTAATCCGGCCACAGGAGGCAGCCAGATGACCCTTCTCACCACACAGTGCACACACCAGCTTGGTACAGTTTGCACTAAAGTGTGTGGAATCGCCGCACCTGTGGCACAGCTTCGGTTGCCCCTGGTAGAAAACCTGGATCCTATCACGGCCAAGAAAGGCAGCTGATGGTATGTGGGCGACCGTGTTCCCTGAACGTTTGAGACGAACGGAAAACGTCCAGGCCCCAGACCAAATGCCATGCTCATCACAGTTTTTTCGGGGGACGTCCGTCACCTCCCCGTACCTGCTCAGCCAGGTCATTATGTCATAACACGAAAGTGACTCGTTACGTGTGAGAACGGTTACTTTCTTCACTGCACTTTGGTGAGATACCGCCTTTACGGCAAAATCTCGCCATCCGGGCGCATCTTTCACCAACTCGTAGTTAGACCAGAACACCTCCAGCCCCTCTGGTCTAATAAAGCTGATGTCAAATTCGGAGGTGCCGTAGGGGTGAATCAGGGCAAAGATGTCACTCGCCCTGAACCCCATCTGGAAGAGAAGCTCCACCACCTTCCCTCTCTGTGGGCATGCATCACTGCCTCTCCATACCAGACGGGCCACATTCCTACGGCCAGTCTCCTGCCCGGGTGTTTGGAGGGACCAGACCACCCCTCCATTATGCTCTCGGAAGGCCCCTAAACCATGTCTCTCTATGTAGAAAGACAGGTCGACCTCCCTTCCCTCTACTTGGAGTGTTCTCTCTCCTCTCCGCAATGCCTCCAGGAGGCGCCGTTGCAAGTGACCTTCCCCATTTGGGCCTGGAGGTGAGGATCTCCCCGATGCCCCAGCTGCCACACTTGCATAACTTCTAGTAGCAGCTGGGGGGGCAGCCGGACCAGTCCCTGCCTCACTAGCAACATTCCCCACAGTATTCCCAACATTACTGCCATTAACCATGGTACCATCAGCATTTACAGAAATACAGGGACTACCATTCTCATCCTGCAAACCATCATTCTGATCATGCACAACACCACCCCTCCCAACTTGCATACTACTACTACCACCACCATGCACACCACTACTACCACCTTCATGCACACCACTACTACCACCACCATGCACACCACTACTACCACCTTCATGCACACCACTACTACCACCTCCATCCACACCACTACTACCACCTCCATCCACACCACTACTACCACCTCCATCCACACCACTACTACCACCTCCATCCACACCACTACTACCACCTCCATCCACACCACTTCTACCACCCTCATCAGCCATCACCACTTCCATAGCTTCTGCAGTATTAGCTGGGCTAGGCTTGTACACCAGGGTGGCTGGTTTTAAAATGTTTTTAGCAGATTTTGATGTATTTACAGTCTTATTGTTTTTACTCTTAGAGGTTGGCACAACAACAGACGCAACTTCTAGTGCCACCTCTTCTCTTATGCCACCTGCAGGATCAGCAGGGGCACAGGCATCCACACCGGACATGTGTCCTGACACAGCAGAGCCCGCTGCCCTGCCACTGCTCGGCCGCCCGAGCCCTTCACCAGCCTCCAATGCCCGGACCTGCCCCACAGAGGAGCGTCCCCCAACACTGGAGCTTCTCGAATCGCCCTGCACCTTCATGTTCGGCCCCTTACTTGCTTTACTATCACCACTCCCACTACAGATACCAGCGGAAGCGGTGCCTGCCACCATCTTGCCATCTATCTCTCCTCTTTGCTGGCCCCGCTCCACATCAGAAACAGGGACTGGCAGGTTAGAGGAGCCAGCAGACTGGACTGACTTCTCAGCCGACCCAGACTGCTGGAAAGGAGAAAATACAAAGCTTACTTGCTCCTCTTTACTTTTCTTCCTCTTCTTCTTCCCTACAGAGGAGTCTTCCCCCAGCTCCTCTCCAAAGGAGAAATTCTCCAGTCTTGTTGGAGACTCCTGCTGGATAATGGCTTTCAGCAGGCCTCCATCCATCTCCTCCTCAGACTCAGCAGACGCAGGTAGGGCCACCTGAGCAGCCTGGATGTAGTCACTCGCCTGGCTCTCTGGAACGCTGCTCTCATGCACAGTCATTTTCCTGGGTGCAGTCTCCTGGCTTTGGGACCTCTCTGTATCTCCCGCCTCAGCCATCTCCTCACCCGCACTCCTGGAAGACATCACTGGGGGATCCTGGGAAGCGCTTTGGGAAACGCACTGCGACATTTCTGCAACTTCTCCCGCTTCAGCTTCTTCCTCTCCCTCACTCTCTTCATCACTTGCCTCATAGTCCAGATTAGCGCTCTTTCTTCTCATCTGCTCAAACCTTTCCTCATTGAGCCTTTTCTCCTGGAAAGGCCCAGCACCTTCCAGAAGGATCTGCCGCTCACCTTCCAGCCTCTGGATCTCAGCTCTCACCCTCCAGCCTCTGGATCTCAGCTCTCACCCTCCAGCCTCTGGGTCTGACGCTCACCCTCCAGCCTCTGGATCTCAGCTCTCACCCTCCAGCCTCTGGATCTCAGCTCTCACCCTCCAGCCTCTGGGTCTGACGCTCACCCTCCAGCCTCTGGATCTCAGCTCTCAGGGCCTGTATACGCTGGGAGAGCACAGGCTTGCTCCTCTTGCTGGCTGTACCTGTATTGCCTCTCAGGAACCTGTGCTCCACCTGCAGCTCTCTCAGCTGTTTCCCCAGGTGCTGGTATTCCTGGAGCTTGGTCACAATCCTGGAGGTGAAGGTGTCCATAGACTCCTTGGGGCCTGAAACCCCCCACTCCACAACACTTGCTTGGGCCCTAGATGGATTAGGGCCACATCGCTCCTCTTTCTTCCTTCCTCCTTTACTTTGTGAAGCCTTTTGGCTTCTGACTGGTGCCGACGGAGCCAGACCCACATTGCTGGGAGTGCGGCTAGATCTTCTTACCGAAGGCACCTCAGGAGCACTGGCTGGTAATGGATGATTCTCCCCACTCTCCGCCAGCCTGGACCGGAGAGTGGGAGTCCGGGACTCCATAGTGAGGGCCCCCTCCCAGGAACCTGCCACCTTCCTGGGAAAGTCAGATGGAATTCACCCTCTCTGCTCTGCTCTGGTTCTCAGGAGCTCACACAGGTACGTCTGCTCACCACGCCCTCCAGAGCTGCACTCACTATTCTGCTGGTGGGGTCACTGTGTACATACATTACATTACTGATCCTGAGTTACATCCTGTATTATACTCCAGAGCTGCACTCACTATTCTGCTGGTGGGATCACTGTGTACATACATTACATTACTGATCCTGATGTACATCCTGTATTATACTCCAGAGCTGCACTCACTATTCTGCTGGTGAGGTCACTGTGTACATACATTACTGATCCTGTACTGATCCTGAGTTACATCCTGTAATTCTTTTTATTAGAAAAATATAAAACTTAACAAGTATAACTGCATAAACATAAACGCGGCTCCATCAGCCAGAACAAAAACAAATACAAAGCTTTCTGCTTATAACAAAAACAACAAATTAATAAATTCTTAAATAATGTCTTTACGGAAAGGAAATCCTCCCTCACACCTGCCTCACCGGCCAGTCCAGCTTCATTATAAGATACTACCAAAATCCCCCCAAACTTACCCCAAACTTACAACTATTACTACCCCCACCACCGCTACTACCTACCCCACACTCACACCTCACAGCACACAGAAATTATATAGTAAAGACACTTTAGACCAAAGGCCAAAAAGCTATAACATGTTTGAGCCATGCTTGACTCTAACTTAATACAGTCCCTGCTTGGACATAACTGAACAAAATAAGAAACCAAAACTACACAAAGCTTTTTTTTTTTTTTTTTTTTTTTTTTTTTTTTTCCCCTTCAACACACACAGCACCCCCCACTCACACACACCCCAGCACAATTCACCAACCAAACCTCCCATCCCCGTATACATAACTCCCACCTAACCCCCCCCCCCACACACACACACACACACACACACACACACACACACACACTAGACAACTTTAACAGTTAAGAAACTATCCTCAACTAAACAAAGTTAGTACAAATAGTAAAAAAATGAAAACATCAAATACTAACTTAAGAAAACCAGGTCCGGCTGCCTTATATACATAAAGATAAAATATAATAATAATAATAATAATAATAATAATAATAATAACAACAACAATAATAATAATAACAACAATAACAATAAAGTATACTAATAAACAATAAATGCAAATAATAATAAAATTATAGCAATCAAATACATAAACCTATCTAATATTCTAACTACAAACCCCATCACCCACACCCCAAATCTGGACATGAGTCTGGGTCCATAAGTTCATAAGTTCAGTTCTTGTCCCTCAGTGACTCATGCCAGAACCCCATCCAAGGAAAAGCATACGATGTAAACCCCCCCATTGTCCCTCCCAACCTATCCTATACCCCATACCATATACAATAACTATAATCGTCCATAGGACTTATCCAGCCCTCAACTTACCAAACTACCTAAAACACCAACACCACAACACATAACAAGGCTCAAGTTCGGTAGCCTGTAAGCCCTTTACTGTTTATAACTGAATAGAAAATTAAAACAAAAACCTAAAGTGTCATGCACAGCCCCCCACCGGGATCGGAGGATGGCAGACCGGGTACCATAATAATTTATAACCTATCCCTGACTATTCTCCCTACCCTCTCCCTACTACTATCCCTAAATATTAATCTAATCCTCATACTCTCCCTACCTCTGTCCCTATCTACTCTGTCCCTAACCAGAATTATGGTCCCTCACCCAGTGGGCTCAGTACCTAGGGCACAGCGAAGGAAAAACCTCTCCACAGGAGAGAAGCCCTACTTGTACCCAGCCTGCCATACTCCAAAGACCTGATCTTCCCAAGGTCACCAGTGATGTTCCTACAGACCTCCACCTCGGAGAGGACTCTACGCTGTGTAGATACTAGACACCGTGCGTTCCACGTGTGGTACCTAACTACTATGCTGACTAAGAATAACGTGCAGCGATCTCGGCCACCCAGGTTCCTGAATACTCCATAAGCCCACTCCGGATAGGTGAGACTGACTAACTGACTCCAACCTATAGAGGCGCCCACCCTGGTGTAAACCCCTATATTGAAGGGACAATGAAGCAGGAAATGATCCATGCTTTCCAGCGTATTTCCACACTCCTCTCGGGGACACCCCCGATCATCGGAGCTCCTGCACTTCAAATTGTCCCTCACATATAGCTTCCCCTGGAAGCAGCGCCAGGCCAAGTCCCAAAACTTCTGGGGGATCCTCTTTGAATTCAAAAGATTTAACCCAACCCTCAGATCCCGACCTGGGCAATCCCTGAGCGCCAGAGGCTTCTGGAAATGGGTCAACAGAACCCTTTGGTCAAGGAATTTCCTTGACTGAGTCCTGATCTCCCACATTCCCAGACCCCACCGACGTATCATCTTCAGAGTCGGGGTAGCGTAAGACGGAAGATATCCATGGGGTGTACGAAGGTCCTTCACTCGCCCTCCTGTCTCCCATTCCTGGAAGAAAGGCCGAAACCATTCCCTACAGGAGAGTACCCACGGAGGAGCCCTCTCTTTCCAGAGGTTTGTGATGTTAGCTTTCAAGAAGGTGTTCACTAAGAACACCACAGGGTTCACCATAGACAAACCCCCAAGTCTCCTCGTGCGGTACGTAACCTCTCTCTTGACCAGGTTCAGCCTATTCCCCCATAACAGCTGGAAGAACAGGCTGTAGATCCTAGTATAGGAAGCCTCTGGCAAGATACATACACTGCCCAGGTAGATAAATAAAGGGAGCAGGTACGATTTGATCAGGTGTACCCTTTCCCTTAAGGTTAAAGACCAACCTTTCCACTGGTCCACCTTCCGAGTGGCATCCTGGAGCCTACCATCCCAGTTTTTAGTGGGGTAATCACCCTGGCCAAATGTGATGCCCAATACTTTTGCTGACTCTTGGGGCTCTGGAAGGGTGTCCGGGAGATCAAACCTGGGATCTCCCCCTCCCAGCCAGAGACTCTCACACTTATCCTGGTTGATCTTGGACCCGGACGCCTCCGAGTAGCGCTCCACTTCAGACATCACCACATCTGCCTCCCCTCTCGAGGATACGAAGATAGTGACATCATCAGCGTACGCTACCACTCTCAGGGTGGCTTCTGATTCCTCCAGGCTCATCCCGACCCCTGCCAATGGTCCACAACCAACCCTCCTAAGGAAAGGGTCGATCGCGAACACATACAACAGTGGGCTCAAAGGACAGCCCTGGCGAACCCCAGACCCAACCTCAAAAGAGCGGCCAGACCAACCATTCACCAGCGGGAAACTCTCTGCCCCTGCATACAAGATCTTAAGCCAATTGACAAAAGTATCTGGTAGGCCATATCTCCGAAGGACAGACCAGAGGTACTCATGGTTCACCCGATCAAATGCTTTGGCCTGATCCAGGGACAGCAAGTACCCCTTCCAAAGACCCGCACTACTCCGCTCCACTGCCTCCCTGACACTAAGGACAGCACTTAAGGTGCTTCGGCCTGGAACAGAGCAGTGCTGAGCCCCCGAAAGGAGTTGGGGTGCAAACTTCACCAGCCTATTAAACAGTATCTTGGCCAGAATCTTCCTGTCCGCATTGAGAAGAGCTATGGGCCTCCAATTCTCAATACGGCTCGAATCTTTACCCTTTGACAAAAGAATCAGGGCTGACCTCCTCATTGACCTCGGCAGAGTGCCCGAGGAAAGACACTCATTGAAGACCTCGGTCAAGAGGGGAACCAAGAGGTCCCTGAAGGTCTTATACCACTCAGATGTTAAGCCATCTGGACCTGGCGACTTCTTCAGGGCAAGCCCTTCAATCGCCAGTCTAACTTCCTCTTCCCTGATCTCTTCTGCCAAAACATCAAGAGAGGGGTCTACCCCTGGCTCAGGAATGGTTTCAGCCAGGAAACCCGACATCACATCCCGATCTAGATCCTTCCTCCCCAAGAGGTGTGAGTAAAAGGATCTGACGACCTCCAGGATCCCTGATCTGGACCGGTTCAGAGATCCCGTACTATCAACCAGTCCAGTCACGATCTTACTATTCACTGACATCTTACAGTTTCTGTAGGGGTCGGGCGAGCGGTACCTCCCGAAATCCCTCTCAAAAACTAAAGATGTGTGCCTATCATACTGACACCTCATGAGCAAGGCTTTCACTCTGGAGATCTCCTCTCTACTACCTCCAGTCGAGACGAGATGCTCGAGTTTCCTCCTCAGGCCCTGATACACACGATACCTATTCAGGGACCTGAGGCTTGAGAGCTGGCGGAAGAACCTCGCAACTCGCTTCTTGAATATCTCCCACCACTCTGACTTACTACTACATAGGCCCAGTAGAGGTACCTGACTCTGAAGAAAATCCTCAAAGGATTGTCTTACCTCTGCTTCTTCCAGGATGGACGAATTCAGCCTCCAGTAGCCTCTACCCATCCGGGGGGTCTCTGAAACATTCAGAGAAAACAAAATTAGACAGTGGTCGGAGAACTCCACCTCAACCACGGACACTGCGGAAGAGGAGGCTTCCTCCTTTAAATAAAACCTGTCTAATCTAGACCTGCAGCTACCTCGATGATAGGTGAAACCCGCGTGGCCCGAGGGTGTCCGGATGTGGGCATCCTCTAGGCGAGCTTCCCTAACTATACTAATCAGGGCCATGCTATCATAAGCCAGCTTGTCTTTGGCGCCTCTCCTGTCCTGAGACCTCGTGATAGTGTTGAAGTCTCCACCAAAGATCACTTGCCGACTCGTAAAAAGAAAAGGCTTAATCCTCATAAAAAGGCTTTTACGGTCCCACTTAGTCTGTGGGGCATAGATGTTAATGAGCCTGAGCTCTTGCCCCTTCATGAGGACATCCAAGATCAGGCACCTCCCCATTTCCAACTCAATAACCCGTCTGCATTCTACAGGAGCGGTAAAAAGGACCGCCACCCCACTATACGGCTCAGCCGCAAGAGACCAGTGTGAAGGCCCATGCCTCCACTCTCGCTTGGCTTTTACTAGCAAGGCTTGATTTGTCAACCTGGTCTCCTGCAAAAACAAAATGTCGGCGTTAATACGACCGAGAAAATCAAAGGCTGCAAATCTAGCCGTATCCGACTTAATGCTGGCACAGTTAATGGATGCCAGAGTCAATGGGGTGAGTGCCGCCATCATGGGTGATTGAGTTGGACAGCCTTGTCTCTATTTCCTACCCTTCTTTTTACCACCTTCCCCATCAGAAGAAGATCCTTTTGCCTTCTCTTTAACCCGCTTTAAAGATGCAGACATATCCATACCCAGATCCTCATCTCCTGACCCAGGGGCCACCTGGCCTCCCAAGGAAACTGCCTCAGAAGGAACAGGCTCGGCACCTCCTGGAGACCTCACCGTCTCCAAAATCAATCCCTCAGCCTCGGCTTTGCCGAGGGCCTGATACCTATTGGACAGAACGATCAGAGGGGGGTCAGTCAGGCTTTCCTTTGGCACTTGGCCCGCAACACCGGAGGACAAAGAACAAGACGCCCTAGGCCCCTTTTGGCCTCTCCTCCTACTGTCGCACTTACGTTTTTCATTTTGCCCTTTCCCACCGTCCTCATCCAAACTTTCATATTGGGAGGAACTGGAGGAAATGGCTCTCTTTGCCTCCTCTTTACGAAGTCTCCTTATCTCTTCATCTAACTCGGTATCCCCCAGAGCCTCAGCTGTTCCCTCTAAGCTGGCATCTGGAGCAGGACCACTGACTACTCCTGGCATCAGGGAACTTCCCAGGTCCCTGCTCCTTCTGCGCTTCTCCTCTCGCCTTAGCTTAGAGGGGGTCTTGTTTTTTACCTTCTTCACTGGCACTAGTGCCCTTTCTCCTCTGCTGGTCCCCTCCCCAGGTGAGGCAACAACAAGGCTCTCCCCATCTTGGGCGGCCGCAGCATTGGAGAATGAGCGTGGACACCTGCTAAATGGGTGACCAAGGTCACCACACAGGTGACAGCGAATCCGGCCACAGGCGGCAGCCAGATGACCCTCCGCACCGCACAATGCACAAATCAGCTTAGTGCAGTTTGCACTAAAGTGGGTGGGATCACCACACCTGTGACACAGCTTCGGCTGCCCCTGATAAAAGACTTGGATCCTATCGCGTCCGAGGAAGGCAGCAGATGGAATGTGTGCGACAGTGTTGCCTGAACGACGGAGGCGAACGGAAAACGTCCAGGCTCCGGACCAAATACCATGCTCATCCAGATTTTTCTTGGGGATGTCCGTCACCTCCCCATACCTGCCTAGCCAGGTCATGATGTCATAGCAAGAAAGCGACTCGTTGCGCGTCAAAACGGTCACTTTCTTGACAGAACTCTGACGGGATACCGCCTTTACAGCGAAATCCCGCCACACGGGCTCATCCTTCACCAGCTCGTGATTAGACCAGAAGAGCTCAAGTCCCTCTGGCTTCACAAAGCTGATGTCGAATTCAGAGGTACCGTAGGGGTGGATCAGAGCAAAGATGTCATTCGCCCTGAAACTCATCTGGAAGAGAAGCTCCACCACCTTTGCTCTGGATGGGCACGCATCACTGCCTCTCCATACCAGACGGGCCACGTTCCTACGGCCAACCTCCTGCCCAGGTGTCGGAAGGGACCAGACCACTTCCCCATTATGCTCTCGGAATGCCCCAAGCCCATGTCTTTCTACATAGAAGGACAGGTCGACCTCCCGGCCCTCTACTTGGAGCGTTCTGTCTCCTCTCCTCAATGCCTCCAGGAGGCGTCGTTGCAAGTTACCTTCTCCTGGATTAAGAGATGAGGATCCCCTAGTTCCCCCAGCAGTGACGTTGGCATAGCTCCTTACTGGAGCGGCCACCACTGGGGGGGCAGCCGGACCATCCCCACTCCCCCCAGCAACCACAGAAGAAACATTAACACCAGCATTAATCATTCCCTGCCTAGCTGGGCTGGACTGGCCTACCTGTAGTCTGGCTGGCTTTATTACATTACTACTGGGTATATTAGTAGTAGCTCTGGCATTAGCAGTGGCATCCTTGGCATCCCTGGGCACATTTGACTGGGCAACCGTCTTCCCCTTAACTTGGGGAGATGCAGCATTGCCACCTGTCCGGCCCTCAGCCTCAGCCAGCACCTCTGCCTCAATCTCCTGCACCGCCTGAAGCATGGCTTCATTAATGTTATGGCTGTCAGAAATGTGTCCCTGTCCATTGGTGTGTACCTGCGGCACCAGACAGGCACCTGACTTAGTGACAGTCTCTTTACTGCTTGCTCTGTCCCCAGCAGTTAGATCATCACTGGCACTTGTGGCTTCTCCTGAAGCCTGGACACTCCTCCCTTTGCCTGCAGAGGAGCGTCCTGCAGCTCCAGATCCAGCCGAACGATCGCCCACAATTTTAATGCCCGACCGCCCGGGCAATGTGCCAGCCGCTGGCACTGGGACACTCCTCCCTTTACCTGCAGAGGAGCGCCCTGCACACGTCACCTCAGCCACCAAACTGTCCGGCCCCCCGGCCGCTCCTACACCATTACCGACCTCACTACCCTGACCAGCGAGGCCGGCGCTCTCCGCCATCTTGGTTGTACTCTCACTGGCTTTCAGGCCCCGCTCCACAGTAGCAGAAGTGGGGACAGTCAGATTACCAGTATCTGCACCCTGAGACGACTTTCCAGCCGCCCCAGACTGCACAAAGGGAACATACACAAGGTTCACCTGCTCTGCTGGCTTCTTCCTCTTTTTTCTGTCTTTTTTCTTCTTTTTAATTAACCTCTCCTTCCCCAGGTCATCTCCAAAGCTAAAGTTCTCCATGTGCACTGGGGATTCAATTTGTTTTATCTGTGCAAGCAGAGCTCCTCCAGAGTCGTTGTCTTCATCATCATCATCATCATCATCATCACCACCATCATCATCCTCTGTAGAGCCTTCTCCTGAAGATGTTGGTAAGGCTACTTGTCCTGCAGGTAGACTTAGCTGGGACTCATCCACCCCTTGTGCACTGGAAGACTTTGTAGCCAAGTCCTCCAGACTCGCTGTCACAGTGGTCTCTCCAGCTTCCATATCCTCTTCCTCACTACTGCTCTCACCATCTGCAGAACAATCACCCCCATCATCCTCCTCCTCCTTCTTTGGGGATTTCATGCTGGCAAATCTGTCCGCATTGAGGAGCTTCTCTCTGAAGATATCGCTGCCCTCCAGGATAACTATTCTCTGCAGCTCCAGGGCTTTAATCTCCTGCTGCAGAGACTTCACCTTAGCTGTAAACCCAGGTTTCTGCTTCTTTGGGGCTGAGCTGGCTCTGTGCTTAGCAAAACTCAGGTCTTCTCTTAGACCTTTCAGTCTCTTTCCCAGCTGCTCATACTCAGTGAGCTTTGCAGCTATCCTGGTGCCATAGGTGGCTGCAGACTCCCTGGGCCCCCTGAGACCCCACTGCTCCACCACCTGACTCTCCTGGGAGCCCCTCCGTGCAGCTGCACCTGCACCCCTTCTTGCGCTCACCTTGCTTGTAGGCTCTGTATCAGCAACCTTGCGGCTTCCACCCGTCGCTGGAAGGGCTGGGTCCACATTGCTGCGAACCCTACTAGATCTTCTTACCCCTCCAGCCGGAGCGCTGGCCGGTAACTTACTCTCTACACCCCCCGCCGGCCTTGACCGGGAGGTGGAGGTCAGGGGATCCATGCTGAAAACTCTCCCAGGAAGCTGCCACCTTCCTGGGGAAGCAGGTGGTAAATCAGCCTCTCTCCTCCTGGAAGTCTGGAAGTGTGGAACTCAGCAGCAAACACAGACACACCCAGTAACCACACCCTCCAGAGCTGCACTCACTATTCTGCTGGTGGGGTCACTGTGTACATACAGTACATTACACTACTGATCCTGTACTGATCCTGAGTTACATCCTGTATTATACTCCAGAGCTGCACTCACTATTCTGCTGGTGGGATCACTGTGTACATACATTACATTACTGATCCTGAGTTACATCCTGTATTGTACTCCAGAGCTGCACTCACTATTCTGCTGGTGGGGTCACTGTGTACATACATTACTGATCCGGAGTTACATCCTGTATTATACCCCAGAGCTGCACTCACTATTCTGCTGGTGGGGTTACTGTGTACATACATTACATTACTGATCCTGAGTTCCATCCTGTATTATACTCCAGAGCTGCACTCACTATTCTGCTGGTGGGATCACTGTGTACATATATTGCATTACTGATTTGAGTTACATCCTGTATTTCTTTTGGGGGAGATTTATCAAACATGGTGTAAAATGAAACTTGCTCAGTTGTACCGTGTCCATATTAGGACATATTCAGAAGTCAAAGTGAAGAATCAGTTTTACACAAGTGTGAGTATTGACAACTAACTTCTGATTACTGACTACTGACTTTGACTACTAACTCTGACTACTGACTTCTGACTTTGACTACAGACTTCTGACTTTGAGAACTGACTTTGACTACTGACTTCTGACTACTTGACCAGGTAAAGCAGATTATGGGGTATGTATACCTTCTTTTGCCCCTCATCCTCCCACCTTACCCATCCACTTCTGTAATAAAGACACCAAACACTGTGTGACGATGGAAAATAATGGCCACAGCAGCCTCTTTATTAATAACAGAAGTATCAAAATATTCCAAACATGTTACATATATTTTCCAAATATATAAAACTTACATCCTTATAAACAATCCTGAAAAAATAACCTGTATCCAGGGGAGGTCACGGATGGCCCAACCATAGCAGTACAGTTACAATAATAATCCCCAGTCGCACCGCGCCGACTCGGGGGTGACAAATATGCCATGCACTGCTATAACTCCACATACTCCGCCTAATACACCGTAAACCCCAACTTCGCTGCCAGATACTACAAGAGGATTCCCCATTCCTCCACAGGGGCCCCCAGAACACCAGCTTATTCTGTGCCATCGGTGACCACCCCTCCACCAGCTGCCTTGACAGAAATCACCATGCTAAAGCCAACCACCCAATAGGGCTGGTTGACTTTTGGCTCCTTACTTCTGACTTCTTATACCTGACTTATGATAAAATAATGTGTGATATATCTGATCTCTGAAATGTCAGTAGTTAGGTATTACAAGTCCCCATTCAGTTTGAGTTTCACTTTCACTTCAATTGCCAGGCAGCCCCTAGCTTGCATCATTCAGGTAACAAAAGTAAAGTGATATCGGATCTCTGACTTGTCAGGAGTGAGAAATCAGACATCCTGTCTCCCTTGTTGATTACATACAGAGTTAGGCTAGGTTCACACTGACGTTTTTCTCTCCGCCACAGTTCTGTTTAGCTGTTCCGTTTTTAAACATAAATAGAATCTGACGTATCAGTCCAACACCCATTCATTTCTATGTATTTTTTTTTGTGCTCCGTTTGTCATATTTGTGCTCCGTTTGCATGTATTCCATCAGTGTTCCATTTTTGTGAACGGAAAAAAAAATCCTGCATGCAGCTTTTTTCCCTCCGTTTAAAAAAACAACACAAACGGAAAGTGCACTTCCATTTTTTTTACATTATAGTCAATGAGGACGGATCTAAACAGAAGGTATTTCTGTTTACATCCGTTTGCAAGTTACCAGTTTTCATCAGTTATAGCACTGAACAGAAGAAGTGATAAACCAAAGAAAAAAAATAACTGATATAAAAACAGATGCTGACTGAAGCTGACTGATGGACAAAAGTCAGTTTTTTAAAGCCAAAATGCAAACAGACAATAAAAAAAGTGAACATTTTGCAATCAGTTTGTATCAGTCTGCTCATCCGTTTTTTGCTTATCTATTCAATTAATGGACGGATCCGTTAGCAAATAAGAAAAACGTTAGTGTGAACCCAGAGCTGGGTGCAAAACTGAAAGAAATACAATGTTTCAAAACTCAAAAATCAACAAGGGAGACAGGATGTCTGACTTCTCACTTCGGACAAGTAAGAGATCAGATATCACTTCACTTTTGTTACCCGAATGATGCAAGCTAGGGGCAGCCTGGCAATTGAAGTGAAAGTGAAACTCAAACTGAATGGGGACTTTTAATACCTAACTAGTGACATTTCAGAAATCAGATATCATACATTATTGTATAAGTAGTCAGAAGTAAGGAATCAAAAGTCAGTTGTCAGATGTCAAAGGTCAGTAGTCAGAAGTCAGTTATCAGTAGTCAGAAGTCAGTAGTCAAAGTCAGTAGTTAAAGTCAGTAGTCAAAGTCAGTAGTCAGTAATCAGTAGTCAAAGTCAGAAGTCAAAGTCAGTGGTCAAGCTACTAATATTTACAATGCCATTTGGAACGTCGCACATTTGGGATGCCTCAGATACCAACACTAGGTTTAAAATTAGGTACTGAGGCCAATGTGCCCCAGATAAGTATCCAGTAATACGTTGTATTCTCCCAACACGTTTCTGCCACTAGTCACTGTGGCGTCATCAGGGGAGTGAAAATAGCAATAAGCCACATACGGTAGATACAATTAATGCTTAAAAATAGTACACACAATTATACCGAAGATAATGGTTATATCGCTCTCTTTACTGTGTATATTGGATGTGTCTATTCAAACAGGGTAAAATAAGAGTAATCAGGGCTTCACAATGTGTCAGGCGGGTCTTGCCGCTATGCGGCTACTCACTGGCCCTTGTTAGTACAATGCGGGGTATAGGTGCACAGAAGACACTGCAACAAGAAAAATAAAAATTTTACCAGCAGGTACACAGTTGTTGTATGATTGTAACGCCTGGAGTCGTGGACCCACTGAACCGTCACTAGCGATTGCACAAACCTCACCAGGGAGCGGAGTCTAAGGGGCCGCTGGTTTTCACCAGAGCCCGCCGCAAGGCGGGACGGGCTTGCTACGGCAGGCGACCCCCAGGTCGCTACCCCTGGCTTGGTTGCTAGTGACGGCAGGCGAGGCATGGCAGGAGCAGTAGGCAGGAGATAGTGCTGGCAGAGGTGTGTAGGCGTAATCGCAGGTGGCAGACAGTACTCAGGAACAATAGGAAGGCAGCGGACAGGAACTAGGGACCGGGTAGCGAACAGGAACAAGGACTGAGGTCAGGAACAACAGGGAGCTGGGCCAAACGCTATGGGAAGCATGTAGAGGCTCCAACACGAGGGACAGGGCATGCTGGGATTTATAGGGAGTGAGTGCAAACCTCCAATTAGGGGCGGACTGGCCCTTTAAGGCTGGGTTCACACTATGTATATTTCAGGCAGTATTTGGTCCTCATGTCAGGTCCTCATAGCAACCAAAACCAGGAGTGGATTGAAAACACAGAAAGGATCTGTTCACACAATGTTGAAATTGAGTGGATGGCCGCCATATAACAGTAAATAACGGCCATTATTTCAATACCACAGCCGTTGTTTTAAAATAACAGCAAATATTTGCCATTAAATGATGGCCATCCACTCAATTACAACATTATGTGAACAGAGCCTTTCTGTGTTTTCAATCCACTTTTGGTTTTGGTTGCTATACAGCCTCACAAATACAGCTTTAAATATACATAGTGTGAACCCAGCCTAAATGTGAGACAGCCAGCGCGCGCCCTAGGAGGTGGGGACGCGCCGGCCGGCACAGGCGGAGACAATAGCGGGGCAAGGTTGCGTCGGTGGCCCGGAGCACGGGACGCCGCCGCGGCCGTGACAGTAACCCCCCCCCCCCTTGGGCCTCCCCCTCTTTCTCGCCTGCAGGAACCTCTTGATGAGATCTTGGTCCAGGATGTTCGTCTCGGGTTCCCAGGACCTCTCCTCAGGACCAAATCCTCTCCAGTCTACCAGAAAGAAACGTCTTCCTCTGACAGTTTTCATGGCCAGAATATCTTTAACAATGTAGACGTTGTCCGAGACGGCTTGTGGAACAGAGAACGAAGATTTATTGGAGAATCGGTTGAGGACCACTGGCTTTAAGAGGGAAACATGAAAGGCGTTCGGGATCCTCATAGTAGGGGGTAGACGGAGTTTGTAGGTGACTGGGTTGATGCGTTTTAGCACCGAGAAAGGACCGAGGAATCGAGGACCCAACTTGTTGCTGGGAATCTTGAGTCGGACATATTTGACCGAGAGCCAGACTTTGTCACCTGGGAGAAAGTTCATGGCAGGTCTCCTTTTCTTATCCGCCTGGTCCTTCATGCGGTCAGATGCCTTGAGCAAAGATTGTCAAGTCTGTTCCCAGATCGACTGCAGGTCAGACAACAGTTCCTCCACGGCTGGGACCTCGGAGGATGGAGAGAGAGGCAGAGGAGGACGAGGGTGACGCCCATAGACCACATAGAAGAGTGACTTGCCTGTGGAACTCGAGTCCAGATGGTTGTAGGAAAACTCTGCCCATGGAAGTAGGCTGGACAAGTTGTCTTGGCGAGCTGAGACAAAATGACGTAGACAGTTGCCCAGGACCTGGTTGACCCTCTCCACTTGCCCGTTGGTCTGGGGGTGATAGGCAGACGAGAAGTCCAACTTCACTTGGAGCTGTGAGCAGAGGACACGCCAAAACTTTGAGACAAATTGTGAGCCTCTGTCGGACACGATGTGAAGGGGAAGACCATGTAATGGACACGATGTGAAGGGGAAGACCATGTAAGCGGAAGATGTGTTGAAAGAACAACTGGGCCAGACGGGGAGCAGATGGAAGTCCAGGAAGAGCCACAAAATGAGACATCTTGGAGAAACGGTCAGTGACCACCCAAATGACTGTGTTTCCCGCAGATGGCAAGTCTGTGACAAAGTCCATGCCTATGTGGCACCAGGGACAGCTGGGAACTGGCAAGGGCTGTAATAGGCTGGCAGGCCTTAGTCGGGAGGACTTGTTTTTGGCACAGATTGTACAGGAAGCCACAAAGTCTTTGACATCTTGGAAAAGGCTGGGCCAACAATAGTGGCGGGAGATCAGTTGCCCGATCTTTTGGACTCCAGGGTGGCCGGCCACCAATGAGGAATGTCCCCACTTCAGAATGCTTCCTCGAAGCGCAGGGCGAACATAAAAACATAGGTCTTTCCGGGGGGCACTCCCTGAAGAGCCAAGATGGCGACTGGCATCAGACGATCGGGAGGTATGATGTGGCGAGGAGAGTCCTCTTGTCCCATGACATCAGATGCTCGGGAGAGAGCATCGGCTTTCACGTTCCTCTCAGCCGGACGAAAATGGATAACAAAGTTGAAACATGAAAAGAAAAGCAACCACCTGGCCTGCCGGGGATTGAGGCGTTGGGCCGATTGGAGGTAGAGAAGGTTCTTGTGGTTCCTGTAGATGTTGACCAGATGCCTAGCCCCCTCTAGGAGATGACTCCTCCAGTGCCAACTTAATCGCCAAGAGTTCTCGGTCGCCAATAGTATAGTTCCTCTCAGCAGGGGAGAAAGTCTTTGAGAAGAATCCACAGGTTCTGATCTTGCCTGATGCGTCCTTTTCCGAGAGGACGGCTCCAGCGCCCATTGAAGATGCGTCGACCTCAAGTGAAAATGGCCTGGTGGCATCCGGGCGGACTAGAGCAGGGGCAGAGGCAAAGGCAGACTTTAGGCTAGTGAAGGCTTGCTCGGCCTCGGGTGGCCAATGCCTGGGATCCGCCCTCTTCTTAGTGAGAGCCACGATGGGTGAGACCAGGGTAGAGAAATGTGGGATGAACTGGCGATAGTAGTTGGCAAATCCTAGGAGGCATTGGATAGCTCTGAGTCCCACGGGACGTGGCCACTGGAGAACAGCTGAGAGTTTGGCTGGATCCATCTGTAGACCTCAATGGGAGACAATATAGCCAAGAAACGGAAGACTGCGCTGATGGAAAACGCACTTCTCCAGCTTGGCGTACAAACGATTGGCCCGTAGTCTTCGTAGGACCTGACGTATTTGGGTCACGTGAGTCTGCTGGTCAGGGGAGAAGACCAGAATGTCGTCGAGATAGACGATGACGCAGACATAGAGGAGGTCATGGAATATGTCATTGACGAATTCCTGGAAGACCGCTGGGGCATTGCATAGGCCGAATGGCATGACCAGGTATTCGTAATGCCCATTTCTGCTGTTAAAAGCGGTCTTCCATTCCTCTCCTTCACGAATACGGATTAAATTGTACACTCCCCTGAGATCCAGCTTGGAGAAGATCCTGGCTCCACGGAGACGGTCGAATAGTTCGGGGATAAGCGGAAGAGGATATCTGTTCTTGACAGTCACCTTATTTAGCCACCGGTAGTCTATGCATGGGCGGAGAGAACCGTCCTTCTTCTGCACAAAGAAGAATCCTGCGCCAGCAGGGGACGTGGATTTGCGGATGAAACCCTTCTGTAAGTTCTCCCGGATGTAGGAGGACATGGCCTCAGTCTCGGGTACGGAGAGAGGGTACACCCGACCTCGTGGAGAAGTTCCAGGAAGGAGGTCTATGGGACAATCATACGTCCGGTGAGGGGGTAGAGAATCTGCCTCTTTGGCAGAAAAGACATCAGCCAAGTCTTGATATTCCGCCCGTAGGCCGGATAGAGGCTTGACGGAGTCAGGTGACGTCATAGAGCACTTGGGCTGAGGAGGTTTCAGACACCGGTTTGGACAATCCAGACCCCAACTGAGAATCTCCCCGGTTCTCCAGTCTAGCTTAATTGCAGCTAAGGGAGGCCCAGCAGGATGTCGGACGAGGAATGGTGCAAGACGTAGAAGGAGATCTTCTACTGATGTAACGCGCCCACCTGGAGGACTAGAGGTGCAGTCTGGTAGTGTACAGCTTCGGTGAGAGTCTCGCCCGTGACCGAGGAGATAGACAGGGATTGGGCTAGCTGGGTCACGGGTAGCCACCATCTTTGGACCAATGTGGCTGCAATGAAACTGCCTGCAGACCCAGAGTCTATGAAGGCAGTAGTCTGGTGAGTTTGTCCTGAGGGTGTCTGGATGGAAACGGGCATAGACAACCTTGGAGAGGTGGCATTCACACCTTGGGAGGCCTCTCCCACCGGACCTAGGTGCGAGCGTTTCCCGGACGCTTGACGTTGGGGACATCTCTGACGAAAGTGATCAGGGTCACCGCAGTAGAGGCAGAGATTCCGCTCCAGACGACGAGTTCTCTCATCAGGCGTCAGGCGAGCTCGTTCCACCTGCATAGGAACCTCAGGAGTCGGCTGGGACACCGAAACGACAGGATTCTGGAAGGCCGGCGCCAGCTGGTGATGGTGACGGGACAGGCTTAATCGCCGTTCTTGCCGGACCTCCTCCTCTCTAGTAGGCGGGGACGCGCGTGCCGGCCGGCACAGACGGAGACAGGAGCGGGGCGAGGTAAGGCGCCCCCCAGGGCCGAACTGGTAGCAGCGCCGGGTCCCTGCACATGGACCCCAGTGGCTGCATGGGGCACTTTACACCATGCTTGATAAATCTCCCCCAATATATGTACTTTTAGCTAACTATAACATATTTATAAACTATATACAACACACCTATATACAATGCACCGCTATATACTACGCCTATATAAATAACTAAAAATGTGAACTCCCTGGCCCAGCTGCATTGTGCAGAGCCTAATTGTAAGAAACCGGGCTGCACGCTCGGCTCCTGGCTCTGCCAGAGCGCACGGCCAGCCTGACAGGAGAGCCGACGGCGTCCCCAATATAAGGTGGTAATTATCTTATCAGTGTGACTGACAGCTGACACCGCCAGTCAGCTGTCAGTATTGGGCTGGACCTGGAGCCTTAGCCCCATTCACGCCTGGGGCTGGGACTCCGGGCTCCATAAGTATCCCCACTTGTCTCATGTTCCTCGCCTGTGATAGAGCCTAGTTTCCTAGTGTATCGTGACCTAGCATTATTTCCTGTATTTCTGGTTATCTGACTTCTGTCTCCTGACTATTTGACTACCCTCTTGGATTCCGTATTGTACTGTGCTGTTCCTGGTTCCTAACACTAATACCACAGGAACAAAATTATTAGAGATGAGTGAGTAGTGAAATATTCAAATTTTCGAATATTAAGTCGAGTAGACCCCGATACTCGACTATTTGATCGAATATCGAATCCCATTGAAGTCTATGGGAGAAAAATGCTAATTTATTGGAAACCAATATTGGATCACTTGGAGGTCACCAAGTCCACAATGACACCTAGGATATGATGCCAACACCTTTCAATGCAACTGGGACAGCAAGGGAAGCATGCCTGGCTGCATCTAACACGTCAAAGTGGCAGTATTACACCACTATCACAGCCTATATCAACTATACACTCCAAACACAATATAACCTCTATGTATACTGGAAAATGCACCCGGAAACCTTCTCTCCTCTACATTACCATGGCCAGAAAGCCAAACTGTAAGCAAAAGAAACATTTTCATGCACCCCTTTAAATCATGTTGCCCATGACAACCACAGATGGCATAGGCAGTTGGGGAAATCAAACAGCACCCACCACTAAATGTCATTGTGTGTGTGTGTGATGTGTGTGTGTGTGTGATGTGGTCAGACACGTTTACACATAAAGGGGTGTGGTTCTCATGGGAACCATGTAAAAACTGAAATTGAGGCCCGTCGGTGAGGTGAGCCCCCTAAAAATCCTGGGAGTTACGGGAGAACTGATAACAATACAGTCTTCTTAAGAGACCCTGGAATTTGAATGTTCACACTTTAAAACCTTTAAAGCGACTCTGTACCCACAATCTGACCCCCCCCCCCCCAAACCAGTTGTACCTTCGGATAGCTGCTTTTAATCAAAGATCTGTCCTGGGGTCCGTTTGGCAGGTGATGCAGTTATTGTCCTAAAGACAACTTTTAAACTTGCAGCCCTGTGCCAAACTGGTGTGGCCTAGTGTGTCTGTGCCCTAATGTGCCCTGGCATAATTTCTCCTATTCCTCACTTGTCTGAACACTGCACCGGTGCCTTAACAATCCAGCACATGTCAATAGGCGAAAACCTGCCTGGAGCATTCCTAATGATGAAAAGAGTGGGGAGGAGGGACGGAGAGGCGGTGCAAGCCTAATGCACAGACACTTTAGGCCACGCCAATTGACAAACAGTTTGGGGAGAGCAGATTGCAGGTACAGAGCTTTAAAGAGTATCTAAGAGAGGGCACATTTAAATTGAATTTGATGGAAAAACCACCCATTACTACCGCCTCTACCGACCTGATTGATCCTGCCTGCTAAACAGTGACTTCTTCCATCTAAAAACATATAGAAAGAAAATTAGCTGGTGTTAGGAACCGGACAGCAGGACAAGACAAGACAGTGAGCCCTAAGCTCAGCCCCGCCCACTGTCCTCTACCTACTTGCCACTATCCGCCCTAAGATGGCGGCGAGCAACTGGGCGGCAGTCCCTGCACTGGCTAGGTGAAACACAAATACAAAACAGACAGACAAACACAATGAAGAATAGTCCACAAGCCGGGTCACAACAGTCGGGCAGCAAAAGTACAAAATCAGGATCCAAAGGCGTAATCAGAAAACAGGCAATATGATCAGGGGCAGGCAGCAAGCGAGGGAGGTCAGAGGCAGTGGCGTAGCTACCAGGGTCGCAGCGGTCGCCGCTGCGACCCGGCCCGCCATGAGGGGGGGCCCGCAAGGCCCCCCCTCGCCACTGCACTCTCTTGTGACCGCAAGCATAATTTTGCTTGCGGTCACAAGAGTTCTATGTTCCCCGACTGATGCGCGGCTGCCGGGGGTGTCCCGTCCTATCCCCGGCTGCGCGGCGAATCAGTAAGCTCCCTATGCCGGCTGGGGCCCTGACTTCCGGCACAGGAAGCGCACGTAAGAGACGCTTCCTGTGCCGAAAGTCCCAGCCCCGACGTACAGGGAGTTCACTGATGCGTGGCGCTGCCGGGGATAGGACGGGACACCCCCGGCAGCCGCGCATCAGTCGGGGACCGGACCAGGAGGCGAGAGGTTGGACGTGGGAACGGATGGCAGGTGAGTTTTTTTTTTTTTTTGTTATCTGCTGTGCACAGGGGGAGGAGAGGAGGGGGGTAATCTATAAGAAGGGAGGAGAGGGAAGCCATCTATAATGGGGGGAGGGGGAAGCCATCTATAATGGGGGGGAGGGAGAGGGAAGCCATCTATAATGGGGGGAGGGGGAGGGAAGCCATCTATAATGGGGGGAGGGAGAAGGAAGCCATCTATAATGGGGGGGAGGGGGAGGGAAGCCATCTATAATGGGGGGAGGGGGAAGCCATCTATAATGGGGGGAGGGGGAAGCCATCTATAATGGGGGGAGGGGGAAGCCATCTATAATGGGGGGGGATGGAAGCCATCTATAAGAAGGGAGGAGAGGGAAGCCATCTATAATGGGGGGAGGGAGAGGGAAGCCATCTATAATGGGGGGAGGGGGAAGACATCTATAATGGGGGGAGGGGGAGGGAAGACATCTATAATGGGGGGAGGGAGAGGGAAGACATCTATAATGGGGGGAGGGAAAGGGAAGCCATCTATAATGGGGGGAGGGAAAGGGAAGCCATCTATAATGGGGGGAGGGGGAGGGAAGCCATCTATAATGGGGGGAGGGAGAGGGAAGCCATCTATAATGGGGGAGAGGGAAGCCATCTATAATGGGGGGGGGGGGGAGAGGGAGGCCATCTATAATGGGGGGAGGGAGAGGGAAGCCATCTATAATGGGGGAGAGGGAAGCCATCTATAATGGGGGATAGGGAAGCCATCTATAATGGGGGGAGGGAGAGGGAAGCCATCTATAATGGGGGGGGAGAGGGAAGCCATCTATAATGGGGGAGAGGGAAGCCATCTATAATGGGGGGAGGGAGAGGGAAGCCATCTATAATGGGGGGAGGGAGAGGGAAGCCATCTATAATGGGGGGGAGGGAGAGGGAAGCCATCTATAATGGGGGAGAGGGAAGCCATCTATAATGGGGGGAGGGAGAGGGAAGCCATCTATAATGGGGGAGAGGGAAGCCATCTATAATGGGGGAGAGGGAAGCCATCTATAATGGGGGGAGGGAGAGGGAAGCCATCTATAATGGGGGGGGGGAGAGGGAAGCCATCTATAATGGGGGGGGGGGAAGGGAAGCCATCTATAATGGGGGGAGGGAGAGGGAAGCCATCTATAATGGGGGGGGGGAGAGGGAAGCCATCTATAATGGGGGGGGGGGAGAGGGAAGCCATCTATAATAGGGGGGGAGAGGGAAACCATCTATAATGGGGGGGGGAGAGGGAGGCCATCTATAATGGGGGGAGGGAGAGGGAAGCCATCTATAATGGGGGAGAGGGAAGCCACCTATAATGGGGGAGAGGGAAGCCATCTATAATGGGGGGAGGGAGAGGGAAGCCATCTATAATGGGGGAGAGGGAGAGGGAAGCCATCTATAATGGGGGAGAGGGAAGCCATCTATAATGGGGGGAGGGAGAGGGAAGCCATCTATAATGGGGGGGGGGGGGAGAGGGAAGCCATCTATAATGGGGGGGGGAGAGGGAAGCCATCTATAATGGGGGGGGGGGAGAGGGAAGCCATCTATAATGGGGGGGGGGGGAGAGGGAAGCCATCTATAATGGGGGGAGAGGGAAGCCATCTATAATGGGGGTGGGGGAGAGGGGAGCCATCTATAATGGGGGGGAGAGGGAAGCCATCTATAATGGGGGGGGGGGAGAGGGAAGCCATCTATAATGGGGGGAGGGGAGGGAAGCCATCTATAATGGGGGGAGGGAGAGGGAAGCCATCTATAATGGGGGGAGGGGGAAGCCATCTATAATGGGGGAGGGAAGCCATCTATAATTGGGGGAGGGGGAAGCCATCTATAATGGGGGGATGGAAGCCATCTATAAGAAGGGAGGAGAGGGAAGCCATCTATAACGGGGGGAGGGAGAGGGAAGCCATCTATAATGGGGGAGAGGGGAGCCATCTATAATGGGGGGGGGGAGAGGGAGGACATCTATAATGGGGGGAGGGAGAGGGAAGCCATCTATAATGGGGGAGAGGGAAGCCATCTATAATGGGGGGAGGGAGAGGGAAGCCATCTATAATGGGGGGAGCAACAGGGAAGCCATCTATAATGGGGGAGAGGAAAGCCATCTATAATGGGGGATAGGGAATCCATCTATAATGGGGGGAGGGAGAGGGAAGCCATCTATAATGGGGGGGGAGAGGGAAGCCATCTATAATGGGGGGGGAGAGGGAAGCCATCTATAATGGGGGGGGGGAGGGAAGCCATCTATAATGGGGGGGAGAGGGGAGCCATCTATAATGGGGGGGAGAGGGAAGCCATCTATAATGGGGGGGGGAGAGGGAAGCCATCTATAATGGGGGGGGGGGGGAGAGGGAAGCCATCTATAATGGGGGGGAGAGGGAAGCCATCTATAATGGGGGGAGGGAGAGGAAAGCCATCTATAATGGGGGGGGAGGGAAGCCATCTATAATGGGGGGAGGGAGAGGGAAGCCATCTATAATGGGGGGGAGGGAAGCCATCTATTAATGGGGGAGGGAGAGGGAAGCCATCTATAATGGGGGGAGGGAGAGGGAAGCCATCTATAATGGGGGGAGGGAGAGGGAAGCCATCTATAATGGGGGGAGGGAGAGAGAAGCCATCTATAATGGGGGGGGAGAGGGAAGCCATCTATAATGGGGGAGGGGGGGGAGAGGGAGGCCATCTATAATGGGGGAGGGGGGGAGAGGGAAGCCATCTATAATGGGGGAGGGGGGGAGAGGAAAGGCATCTATAAAGAAGGGGGAGAGGGGAGAGGGAAGCCATCTATAATGGGGGGAGGGAGAGGGAAGCCATCTATAATGGGGGTGGGGGAAGAGGGAAGCCCTCTATAAGAAGGGGGAGAGGGGAGAGGGAAGCCATCTATAATGGGGGGAGGGAGAGGGAAGCCCTCTATAAGAAGGGGGAGAGGGAAGCCATCTATAATGGGGGAGGGAGAGGGAAGCCATCTATAATGGGGGAGAGGGAGAGGGAAGCCATCTATAAGAAGGGGGAGAGGGAAGCCATCTATAATGGGGGAGGGAGAGGGAAGCCATCTATAATGGGGGAGGGAGAGGGAAGCCATCTATAAGAAGGGGGAGAGGGAAGTCATCTATAATGGGGGAGGGAGAGGGAAGCCATCTATAACGGGGGAGGGGGGAGAGGGAAGCCATCTATAATGGGGGGAGGGAGAGGGAAGCCATCTATAATGGGGGGGGGAGAGGGAAGCCATCTATAAGAAGGGGAGAGGGAAGCCATCTATAATGGGGGGAGGGAGAGGGAAGCCATCTATAATGGGGGAGGGGGAGAGGAAAGCCATCTATAATGGGGGAGAGGGGAGAGGGAAGCCATCTATAATGGGGGGAGGGAGAGGGAAGCCATCTATAATGGGGGGGGGGAGAGGGAAGCCATCTATAAGAAGGGGAGAGGGAAGCCATCTATAATGGGGGGAGGGAGAGGGAAGCCATCTATAATGGGGGAGGGGGGAGAGGAAAGCCATCTATAATGGGGGAGAGGGGAGAGGGAAGCCATCTATAATGGGGGGAGGGAGAGAGAAGCCATCTATCATGGGGGAGAGGGGAGAGGGAAGCCATCTATAATGGGGGGAGGGAGAGGGAAGCCATCTATAATGGGGGAGAGGGAAGCCATCTATAATGGGGGGAGATGGAAGCCATCTAAGAAGAGGGGAGAGGGAAGCCATCTATAAGGGAGGGGGGAGAGGGAAGCCATCTATGGGGGAGTGGGGGGCCATCTGTAAGCAGGGGGGAAAGGGAGCCATCTATAAGGAGGGGGGAGAGGGGAGCCATCTATAAGGGGGTATAAGTAAGGGGGGAGAGGGCCTATAAGGAGGCTACACAGAGGGGGGCATATACTATAAGGGGGATCACATAGTGTCAGCCTACCCACTAAATGAGGGCATATAGGGACCAATACAGATGTGCAGTTAGTAGAGAGATAAGGATGGTGCCTAATGGAGTGAGGAGCCTAATATGTTTGTCTGGCAGATTCTGTGAATTCGTGGCTTGGAGAAGTTCTCATAACGGCCCAGGACGGATGGAGGAGAAAATTAAAACGACTCTGATCAGAGAAGACGCCCCTTGTGAGTCACCTGATATAACTGCACTATACTGTATATGGTGTACAGAGCCTGTGTAGGGCTGGGTCAGCCTCTATATGACTGGATGAGGTGATAGTGATCTGTGTACAGTGGATTATTCAGTAGCAGGGGTGGTGTTAGTCAGTATGTGGTGGTAATATTTGTTACTTTTATCTGGTACTGTGTTTTATTGGTCTCAGTATGGATTTGGTCAGTAACAATATGGTGGTGATGGTAGTGGGTGTGGTGTAGCGGTAATATTTCCTTCCTATATACTGGTAATATTGGTCTCAGTGTACAGGATTTGGTCAATAACAGTATGGCGGTAATATGTATGGTGATAAAATGTTCTCTTCCTATAGGCTGGTGTTATTGTTAATATCGGTCTTGGTCGTGAAAAGGGGGGGGGGGGCCCAAGTTGACCTCTCGCACCAGGGCCCAGGAGACATTAGCTACGCCCCTGGTCAGAGGTACAAAGCAGTAGTCAGGAGATGCAAAGAAACAGAATCCACAAGCAGGCAGAGACTAAGTCAATAACCAGCAATAAGTGCACAGACTGAGGTTGATATATAGGAGACCAGGGCTCTGGTCCAGAACGTAATTGGACCATCCCCCTGATCTCCAAGCACAGACACCTGAGAACAAGACAGATCCACTGGCAGGATGACCTGTCAGTCACAGCAGAACCAGAACACAGATTAACCCTGACATGGCCAGACAGAACTCAGCAGGTGAAGTCGGGTGTGTCTCCCAAAGAGAGCAAATAAATCAGTGTTCAGGCACAGCAAAAGAAAACACAGAACAGAATAAAAGAATATCAGCACCTTCTCGGCCGCACAGCACGAGCAGAAGGATGCATAACGCTCCGCAAAGATATCATCCTGACAGTACCCCCCCCTTTTATGAGGGGCCTCAGGACCCTCACAGGACTCAACTTCACTTAGAAGATTGCCATCTGACTCCCATTCATCAGAAGAAGAGTCCATGGCATGAAGAACAGGCTTACTGACAGGACGAGCAGAAGAACATGTTAAATTCACATCAGATACAGGCAAATCAGGTACAACAGAACTAGAAATATTAATTTTGCCGGAGGGTACCTGTGCGCCCAAGTGACCTTCCTGGGAGTTACCTGGACGCCGATGATCTGGGTGCAGGTTTTCTTGCCGCTTGGGACGCTTGTGGCAGAAACTGATGTAATGGCCACTGTCACCACAGTAATAGCACAGACCGTTGTGTCTCCGGTGTTCTCGCCTGGTCCTAGCGTCCAATAGTCCCAGCTGCATGGGCTCGTCCTCAGGAATAGTAGGGGTAATAAGAGGGTTTTTGAATAGGAGACAGATTGTTTAGAAGAGTCAGAGCCTACTCTCTCCCTATGTCTGTCACGGAGCCTGCGGTCTATACGAATAGCCAAATTCATGGCCTGCTTAAGGGTGGAAGGTTCTGGATGTCCTGTCCAGGCATCCTTAATGCCATCAGACAACCCCTGCTTAAACTTGCACCTAAGCGCAGGATCATTCCATCCGGATGGAACGCACCACTGGCGGAACTCAGCACAATACTCCTCCACCGGTCGCTTGCCCTGTCTCAAAGTAGTCAACTGCCTCTCAGCTGCTGCTGCCCTGTCAGGATCGTCATAGAGTAATTCCAATGCAGACAAAAACTGATCCCCAGAAGATAATTCAGTGGCATCTGGAGGCAAAGAAAAGGCCCACTCCTGCGGAGGTCCTTGTAAGAGTGACATAATAATGCCCACTCTCTGGCTCTCATCCCCAGAGGACCGGGGACAAAGTCTGAAAAACAACTTACATCCCTCTCTGAAGATCCGAAAGGCCCTTCTCTCACCTTTTAACCTATTAGGAAGCTGCACTGGAGGTTCTGGGGGAGCAGCAGCAGATAGCATAGCATTTTGGCCCAGGAAAGACTCTACCTGCTGCACCCGTTGCGTAAGGTCCAGAACAAGCTGGTTGAGACTTTGCATTTGCTCCACAAGAGCTTTCACGGGGTCCATAGTCAGGTGGGGAGAGAGAAAAAAAAAAAAAAAGTAGGGCTGGTTATTCTGTTAGGAACCGGACAGCAGGACAAGACAAGACAGTGAGCCCTAAGCTCAGCCCCGCCCACTGTCCTCTACCTACTTGCCACTATCCACCCTAAGATGGCGGCGAGCAACTGGGCGTCAGTCCCTGCACTGGCTAGGTGAAACACAAATACAAAACAGACAGACGAACACAATGAAGAATAGTCCACAATCCGGGTCACAACAGTCGGGCAGCAAAAGTACAAAATCAGGATCCAAAGGCGTAATCAGAAAACAGGCAATATGATCAGGGGCAGGCAGCAAGCGAGGGAGGTCAGAGATACAAAGCAGTAGTCAGGAGATGCAAAGAATCAGAATCCACAAGCAGGCAGAGACTAAGTCAATAACCAGCAATAACAGACTGAGGTTGTTATATAGGAGACCAGGGCTTTGGTCCAGAACGTAATTGGACCATCCCCCTGATCTCCAAGCACAGGCACCTGAGAACAAGACAGATCCACTGGCAGGAAGACCTGTCAGTCACAGCAGAACCAGTACACAGATTAACCCTGACATGGCCAGACAGAACTCAGCAGGTGAAGTCGGGTGTGTCTCCCAAAGAGAGCAAATAAACCAGTGTTCAGGCACAGCAAAAGAAAACACAGAACAGAATAAGAGAATATCAGCGCCTTCTCGGCCGCACAGCACGAACAGAGGGACGCATAACGCTCCGCAAAGATATCATCCTGACAGCTGGCCCTTGAAGTGAGTCCTCCAAAAATGGATTTTTTGGCCCTTGAGGTGAGCCCTCCTACATTCCCATTCAATTCAATTAAGAAAAAAAAAGTAAATGAAAGACTGAATTGAATTTTAATTAATTTGAAATCGAAGATTACAAAAAACAGCTGCTAAAGTGGCCTTCACTGACCTGCCGGCTTCTGCCTTTGAAACGGCTGCAAAATGAAAGGAAGGCGGAGGTCACCCCCACTAAATTTTTATCCAGAAATAAAATGGTTTGAAATGGACAACACAAGCATCCTACTAAAATAGCAGGATTCTGATTGAAAGTTGAAATGCCAAGCTTTTGCCCCACACAAGCTTTTGCCTAAAAAGGCTTTTAGTCATCTCTCCTGCCTAAAATCACCTAATAGCTAGCTCACTCTGCTACACACTGTCCCCTCTCTAGCTACTAGCTCTAGCTAAGTAGCATCTGATAACAAATCTCAAATCCAGTATTCTATGCATGGTACTTGAGATGAGGCCTCTAAAAATCAGCTTGAAGTACTTGAGGTGAGCTTTTTAAAAGTGGATTTAGAGGTGGGGGGATTATTTCAAATGGCAATAGAAAAGTCTCCATATGCAGTTATTATATTTTATAAGGCAATGGAAATCCAGCCTGGAATTCTTGGGAGCAGTCATCCCACCCAGCACTAAGACTGCTCTAGTGCAAGACCGTCCAGGATCAGCTGTCCAAACAACCATATTATTTTTTTAAAAGTGTCAGTAACATAGGGCTACTGACGAAAGCTATCGGTTCACTTCACCATGGCCAGGCACCTCAGTGACACCTTGTACCTTCTCACAAGGACCTTGAGTTAAACCTTTTAAAAGCAGAGTTAGAGGTCCTTGAGGTAAGCCCTCCAAAAACTTCCTCGACGCGTTTCAAAGGATACGTCCTTCTTTCTCTCCTCTTGAGAAAGGACGTATCCTTTGAAACGCGTCGAGGAAGTTTTTGCCTCACGAAGTGACCCGTAGCATCTGTGACGTCACAGAAGGTTTCTCGCTCAGCATCCTCTTAGCAAGTGCTGTACGCGCCACCGTCCGGGGCGGGCACCTTGTCAATTAATAGGACCTTTCTGCATCAACTTGCAATTAATACTACGGACTCTAATAAAACACCTAAAGCACCTGAAAGGAGGCCTACATCGCAGAGTGCAGGACCGCTTACGTGTAGAACTACAAATCCCAACCAGCCCACGCACAGCATTTGAACATCTACAGCAGCTGTAAGGAAGCTATATTGCGGAGGTGCAGGATTACCAAGGTGTAGGACTACAGATCCAAGCCAGTCCACATTCTGCAATGGGTGAGCTGCTTATTATAGTGTGTTACATTTGTAGTCACGATTTTAATTGACTGTTTAGTACTTAGCGTGGCACAACACACTCTTTGATACATGTGTCACACTTGGAGACCCAGTAAGTGTAGGGCGCCGAGGGATCAGGAAGGACAGGGCTTCGATCGGCCAGGTACTCCCGAAACATCCGCAGATACTTCTCCCTCCTGCTCAATACAGGCAGATGGAAGTTTCGTGATATTGGGCAGATTAAGAGGAAGGAGTGGACTGGGTAGATGATTGGGTGCTGGACAATTGAGTGGATGCATTATTGGCTATCCACTTTACCACCTGTTCCCACTGCTCGGGCCTCAGCAGCGATGTACCCTGGCCCCTGATTACCTGTCCCATGAACCCAGGGATTCTAGATGAATGTAATGCTGGCTGCCCCTCACCAGCACGGATTGCATCTCCACTCTCTTGACCGCAGTGTGTGCCCCCACTGGCATTTCCGCGCCCCCCCCCCCCCCCCCCCCCTTCCCCAGCCCCGTTCCTTTGTGCTAGCCTTAAACATTGGATCTGTTGAACTGTTTTCAATTGTGCACAGATAGCAAAAAAAAAGTACCAAATTACTATATTTTTTGACACACTCTCAGTATACAGCTGTATACCGTATATCTAAGGTTTTCACCAAGTGGATACCCTGCAGCATATTCCTCACACTGCACTCCAGCTGCCTATCGGACACACTGATGGGCTGCTAGCCAGTGTAATAGCTATATATATATATGTCTGATCAAGCTCTGCTATCTATAGCTTTAGCCCTAACAAGGGCTTTTGGTGGTCCCTCCGGTCTAAAATCATCTGATACCTGACTGTCCCTGCTACACACTGTCTCCCTGTCTAACACTTGACTGTCCCTGCTACACACTATCTCCCTGTCTAACACTTCCTGTGTGCTCCTAGTGCCTACCCCCCCCCCCCCCCAGCATAGGGAAATAAAATTTTTACTGCGTTTTTTATTGAATACTTGAGTATTTAGAATAGTATACTACTCGATCAAGCAGTACTCGCTCATCACTAATAATTTTTTTTTTATTATTAAATTCTGTATTATACTCCAGAGTCTCTACTCTACTCTAGTAGTCTGACTAACAGGAACTGATCTAGGAGACATGTGCACTGGGCAGAGGCTAGACTGGTTTAGGTTTAACTCTTCATTGTTAACAGGAGCGGGACTAGAGACGGCTCTCATTGTTTGGGAGACATCATGTGACCAAATCATCTTACTTCCACACCTGTGACACTGGGTGTCTTAAAGACACAGCAACAAGGTTAACCCTTGCATTGACAATATACTTTAGTGTATGCTGTTAAAGAGGATGTTTAACTCAGCGCAGGCGTAGTAGTTGTAGCTTACCCAAGTCCCCCTAGCAATTTCTGCTGTGATCCGCTACGTTTCGGGGCCAATGTGGACGTTTCTCTTTCCACCCATCTTATCTTTTTTTTTTAACAAACACATAATCCTCAACATAACAAGAACCTGCTCATGTATCATCTCCCTTAGCAATATCATAAGAACACTAAGCTGTTTTTATATTACCATCAACGGATCACAACCCTGGGGTAAAAAGGGCAAAATCAAAAATCATCTACAAAAACCTTTATGCCAGAGGACCCATCCCATCGGGCACCTTGAACCCTATCTTATTCCTCTATACAACTATACCCTTAACCACTGCTACTCCACACACCCAACCTCAATTTAGACTTATTATGACTCCATGACCACCCGGTCCCTCTCCGATCGGCACCACACCCTCTTCCTAGATGTTATATCCATTTCCAATCCTATTCGTTTATTTTCTCTCTTTACCTTATATTTATTAAACCATCCACTTAAGAACCAGCACTAGCAATCACATCCATACTAGCAGAGCTTTGGGCTTATAGCTCCCTAACAAGGAACCTCTGCACCATCATCTCTACCATATTCCAGTTTCTCATGATGCCCATGACCCAGCACTTGCGGAGCCATTCACATCACCCTGACTTCCCCGTCCAATCCTCCCAACCATATATAATGGTCGGGCCGGCGGGGCGAGGCAATCAGGCCATAGCACACTTATCTCTGGCTCAAAGAAGGGAGAGAAAAAAAAAACAAAAAAAAAACAAAAAACAAACCCAAAATAACTTTACTCTCTAATATTTAATCTATATTTTATAAACCAGTGTCGGTGCCGACCATTGAAGAACCAGATCATCACAGAATCCCCTCCCTTTTAACTAAACCCCTCTACCTTAATATTTCGGTGCCCGATGGAATGATCCCCCGCTCACAAATGCTTCTCATTCCCCCCTCCCCTTTATTATTAACTTTATTTCAATTTAGCTTATTCCATCACATAATGCCTCTACCGGTTCTATATCCAATTTTATCACACCCCCCACCCTTTCCCCATCGGTGAATCAACAAAAAAGAGAAAAAAAAAAAAAACTAATTTTTTAACCAATATTTAACCCATAAATCATTATACTCTTCTAACTATATTTTTTGACACACTCTCAGTATACAGCTGTATACCGTATATCTAAGGTTTTCACCAAGTGGATACCCTGCAGCATATTCCTCACACTGCACTCCAGCTGCCTATCGGACACACTGATGGGCTGCTAGCCAGTGTAATAGCTATATATATATATGTCTGATCAAGCTCTGCTATCTATAGCTTTAGCCCTTTTGGTGGTCCCTCCGGTCTAAAATCATCTGATACCTGACTGTCCCTGCTACACACTGTCTCCCTGTCTAACACTTGACTGTCCCTGCTACACACTATCTCCCTGTCTAACACTTCCTGTGTGCTCCTAGTGCCTACCCCCCCCCCCCCCCCAGCATAGGGAAATAAAATTTTTACTGCGTTTTTTATTGAATACTTGAGTATTTAGAATAGTATACTACTCGATCAAGCAGTACTCGCTCATCACTAATAATTTTTTTTTTATTATTAAATTCTGTATTATACTCCAGAGTCTCTACTCTAGTAGTCTGACTAACAGGAACTGATCTAGGAGACATGTGCACTGGGCAGAGGCTAGACTGGTTTAGGTTTAACTCTTCATTGTTAACAGGAGCGGGACTAGAGACGGCTCTCATTGTTTGGGAGACATCATGTGACCAAATCATCTTACTTCCACACCTGTGACACTGGGTGTCTTAAAGACACAGCAACAAGGTTAACCCTTGCATTGACAATATACTTTAGTGTATGCTGTTAAAGAGGATGTTTAACTCAGTGCAGGCGTAGTAGTTGTAGCTTACCCAAGTCCCCCTAGCAATTTCTGCTGTGATCCGCTACGTTTCGGGGCCAATGTGGACGTTTCTCTTTCCACCCATCTTATCTTTACTTCCTGGTTTGAATCATTTGAGCAAGGGACCTGCTAAACTACATAGACCAGCATTCTCTGTGTGCCGGAGCCTCGCCCCCTCCAACCACGCCTACTTCTTGTAACTTCTCCCACATTCCCTCCCCACAGTGGCCAGTAGCCAATCTAAAGTAAGAACCACAAAAACACCAGCACCCAGCCATCATTTCCCCCATATGATTCATGTATATGACTGCCACTGAGGCCCAGTGATGTCCTTGCATGTATATAACTGCCAATGAGCTCCAGTGATGTCCCTACATGTATATGACTGCCACTGAGCACCAGTGATGTCCCTGAATGTATATGACTGCCACTGAGGTCCAGTGATGTCCCTGCATGTATATAACAGCCACTGAGCTCCAGTGATGTCCCTGCATGTATTTGACTGCCACTGAGCCCCAGTGATGTCCCTGCATGTATATGACTGCCACTGAGCCCCAGTGATGTCCCTGCATGTTATTCTATTGGCTCTGAGGGACCATGTGATGAAGGTCCTGAAGAGCACTGTCAATGGCTAAAAAGGAACAAGTGACCCTGAGTGTAACAAACTAATAGGACTCTCTCACTGCCAGGGCCGCCCAGTGCTATGACACCTTCTGTGATGTATTGGCACAAAATGGAGGACAGTAACATGTATGTGACAACATTAATAGAAATTTTTAGAACTACAGAACTTCCGGTGCAGCTGGAGAGGGGGTCAAAGTCAGGGAAAATGACCAAACCGGAACTGGAAGCACATGGGGGGTTGGTATAACTTTGGGATAGGAATAGAAAGGAAGAAAAAAGTTTTAAACTGGACAACCCCTTAAGCAATGTGACAATTAAAATAGCAGCATATACAAAGAATCTACAATACCTGAACACAATAAGAAGTGCTAACCAACCACACAACAAACTTTTAGGTAGAGCAACTGGGATGCAGGTACCAGGACACTGCAAACTCCCCCTCTTCAGACTTACCATCCTCAGAGATCTGTTGGAGAGTGGCACCTAGCTAAAACAAAGAAACAAAGGTAATAAAGAAAATCTATATACAAGTGCAGGTCAATGTGGGATATAAACTCGTATTTGGATTAAGGGTTAATATTTTAAATGTGATATAAAGCTAAGAAATGTTTACATAGAGTCTTTGCCATAAAATCTTTGGCACAGATAGATCGTTCATATGTAATGTAACCCATAATGTGTTCATATAGCCCATATATACAGCCCTGAGAAAGGTAAATGTTGCTATCTATCTATATATATATATATATATATATATATATATATGTAGTGCAATATATATGTATAGCCACAATAAAACAAGTAAAGTGTATAGCAATAAAACATTCTAAGAGCCCTTAAGATTAAGGTGCAATATACTAGTGTCCTTGGAGGAAGAAGCCTGAGACAGAACCAGCCAGTCAGGTTATTAAAGGGAATCCTTGGTAGAAGGTCCTGGACTCCTGCTAGGATACATGGAAGCACCTGGTAGTTGTACTGAGGCAGCACTCTCTGCAATGGTGAAGACTGGCCCAAAGTTGTTTGTGTTGTGTTGGGGCTTCACCTCAGTCGCACTTACAGGAGCAGCGGTAGTAGGTAAGGGAGGAAGCAGTGGGAGAATGTTCTCTGGCAGTAGTCCTCCCAATCTTCATCCCAGTTGGTGGATCTGGTGTGCTCGGAGGAGGTAACTATGTAGCTCCACCACCTGTAGTTCACCCCTGAGTAGCCACTTGGTGAGGGTTCATCTTGGGGTGGAAGTCTGGTGACCAGCCCTGTGGGAGAAACAAGATGGTCAGTCCATCTGTGATCACTGGGCGGAGGTTCAGACTGGCGGGGTGGTGGCTGGGCCTCCTCCAGAGGGGTAGTGGTGCCAGACGCTGAGAATGTCTAGCTGTATAGATATTCTGAGATCTGGCCTAATCACCCATGGTGGGGCTCCTGATGATGGTGGAGGCATCACTGTCTGGCAGAGGAGTATATAGATGGAGAAGGGATGTGCAACGACTGATCAGCAACCATAAAGGCTACAACAGCATGGAGCAGGTCGGTACGCCATACTGGAGTGGAATGGTGAGCCGCTACTGGTTTCTGGTACGGAGGAGTTGTCCTCTGCATCAAAGGGAATGAAGAGGGGCTTCAGCAAGATGGCGGCTACTGGACGGCCCTCTGGAAGTTGCAGTCTGGTTTTGTGTCCCCAGCACAACATGGGGGCAGAATCTTAGTTCCTTTTTAGGTGTTGTAATAGAAACATAGTTCCCCCATCCAGGGATGGGAGTAGAGATAACAGAACACTCTCCTGGGGGACAGCCCAAAGTTCTTTGGCTCAGAATAATTCGGTCACCTGCAATAGATGGCGGTTTAAGCACCAAAAGTGTCTTAGCAGAATAGGAGGTAAATGTGACTCCAGGAGCTGCAGCTTGTCCTGTAATGTCCTCCTATATACTTGTCTCTCCTTATATACACTTCTACACAGGATACTGAGAAAACTTACATCTAAATAACTGACTAAAGGGGTGACTAGCAGGGGCTGAGCTAGCAGATACTGGCTACTGGCCAACAGACGGATCAGACTGGTTTAGACCAGTTTGGGTATACCCCTTTCTTGTTAACAAGAGCTGTCTAGAGATTGCACTCATTGGTAGAGAGACATCAAGTGACCAGAGCATCTTACCTCCTTACATGAGAGATGGGGTGTGGTAAAGACATGGGAGATATGGGAAATGATGCAATGACAATATACTGAATATAAGTATACATTTAATATGAGTGTATACCTTTGATATGTTGCTGGTGAAACTAACAATTCCTTCCATACTTGTTATTATCTTTTCAGTCTCCTTCCCCAGTTCTCAGCTGCTGCTTTCTGCTAAAGACACAAAAATCTGTGTGTGAGCTTTTTTCGCTGTCTCCCCTGCTCCTCCCTCTCTTCTGAGACAGCTGATGTAAACAAGTCCCTGGCAGGCTGTATCTGTGTCACGGCCGCGGCGGCTTCCCGCGTTCCGGGTTGCCGCCGCGACCGCCTCCTGTCCCGTGCAGCCGCCGGGGTCCTTGTGTAGGGACCCGGCGCTGCTGCTGCTTCGGCCCCTGGGGCGCCTCACCTCTCCTCCGTGCATGTCGCGGTCTGTGCCGGCCGGCGCGCGCGTCCCCGCCGCCGAGGGCGCGCGCGCGCCGGCTGTCTCAGATTTAAAGGGGCAGTGCGCTCCTAATTGGTAGTTGCACCAATCACTCCCCTATAAATCCCAGCATGCCCTGTCCCCTGGGTTGGAGCCTCTACATGCTTCCCATAGCGTTTGGCCCAGCTCCCTGTTGTTCCTGTGTCCTGTCCGTTACCTGGTCCCAAGTCCCTGTTCCTGAGTCCTGTCCGTTACCTGGTCCCAAGTCCCTGTTCCTGAGTCCTGTCCGTTACCTGGTCCCAAGTCCCTGTTCCTGGTTCCTGTTTCCCTGTCACTCCACCTGTTCCCGTGTCCAGCCTGTCACGTGCGCTCTCACCTGCAGACCATTGCCTGTGCCATCTCCTGCCACGCCTCGCCTGCCGACACCAGCAACCAAGCCAGGGGTAGCGACCTGGGGGTCGCCTGCCGCAGCAAGTCCATCCCGCCTTGCGGCGGGCTCTGGTGAAAACCAGCGGCCCCTTAGACTCCGCTCCCTGGTGAGGTTTGTGCCATCGCTGGTGCCGGTCCAGTGGATCCACTACTCCAGGCGTTACAATCTGCAACACTGCAGCTTCTCTGTAATGCTGGGAAGGATAATCACAGTGAGTTCATCAGCATCTTGACCTCAGAATTACCCTTGCAGCATTACAAAGAAGCTGCAAAGTTGCAGATAAAGCCTGCCAGGAACTTGTGTACATCAGCTGTCTCAGAAGGGAGGGGGAAGGAGGGGAGACAGTGAGAAAGGCTCACACACAGATTTTTGTGTCTTTAGCAGAAAGCAGCAGCTCAGAACTAGGGGAAGGGGACTGAATAGGTAATAACAAGTATAAGTGCATTCACATGTATAGGATCTGCAGCAGATTTGAAGTGGCAGTTTCAAAGCAAATCAAATCTGTGCCATGAAATCTGCTGCTGATCTGCTGCAGATTCAAATCTGCGCCATGAAATCTGCTGCGGATCCTGTACGTGTGAACGCACCCTAAGGAAGGAATTGTTAGTCTTACCATGGGCAGCAACATATCAAAACTTATGTGTGAGTTGAATACCCCTTTAAGCAGTGTGGAGCAGTTTAACAAGTCATACAGCAGCGCATACACAGAACATACAATACCCTATACATACAGTATACAGAGTGCAAATCTAGGTAATCCTCAGCTGCATGACGACAACATAAACCAGCTGGGAAATGGGTACTGGGACACTGCATTACACTCCAGAGCTGCACTCAATATTCTGCTGGTCATTATAACATACTTAGAGGCTATAATCCCAGAGAGAGGGTTTGCTCTGTTGTATCAGTGTAGACCATGAATCATCGTCTGCAGTTATTTCTGTTACCTCCACTGACACATTGTAACAAGCAAATCAGCTGTAGAGCAGAATCCACTGTACAGGTCGGGTATATAGAAACATCCAGATTAACCGGTTTCTGTGATATTTCCTGAGCACAATCAGCTGGACCCGCCAATAACTCACACAGAAGGGAAGGTCCTGCAGGTTAACCCTCTAACCGCCAAAGACTTATCATCCATTCTGTGCTTCTATGTTGGGCTGTTCAGAGCTCTCTCTCTCTCTATATATATATTGCTTTGTATGTGTGTAAATGAGTGTACATATGTATGTAAGTATCTTTGTTGCTGCGTATGTGCTGTGACCCGGGTTGCTGGCACTGATGTTGGATCTGCTGGTGGGTTCTGGTGTTTTGGAGGCTACTTGTCATGGTGGCCAGGAGAAGTAACACCCACCCCGGACACACTGCAACCGAACCTTGCTTAGGACTAAGGTGAGGTGTGAGGTGTAAGTGCAAGTGTGGTGGCAGAGATGGAATTTTAAAGTGACTCTGTACCCACAATCTGACCCTCCCAAACCACTTGTACCGTCAGATAGCTGCCTATAATCCAAGATCTGTCCTGGGGTTCGTTCGGCAGGTGATGCAGTTATTGTCCAGTAAAACAACTTTTAAACTTGCAGCCCTGTGCCAAACTGGCGTAGCCTAGAGTGTCTGTGCCCTAACCTTGCACCGCCTCTCTGTCCCTCCTCCCCACCCTCCTTATCATTAGGAATGCCTTGGGCGGTATTTTCTATTCACATGTGTTGGATCGTTAAGGCACCAGTGCAGTGTTCAGACAAGTGAGGAATAGGAGAAATTATGCCAGGGCCTTTCCAATTAGTGAAGAAGGTGGGGAGGAGGGATGAAGAGGCGGTGCAAGGTTAGGGCACAGACACTCTTGGCCATGCCAGTTTGACACAGGGCTGCAAATCTAAAAAAAAATTTTCTGGACAATAACTGCATCACCTGCCGACCGGACCCCAGGACAGATCTTGGATTAAAGGCAGCTATCCAAAGGTACAAGCGGTTGGGGGGGTCAGATTGTGGGTACAGAGTCACTTTAAGCAATTTTTAGACTTTTCTTATCAAAGGTTTCTTAGTGCAAAAACAGTCACAAACAGTGATCAGGTGCTTAGTGCAAAAATCAATAACACTGATCAAACAGGTAGATAGGTGAGTAAATAGAAGTAACAGTAACAGGTTTTAGGGACCAGATAGAAGGGCCCCTGCCTAATTAACTAAGTGTCTCTAGAGTGTTTGAATAATATCCTTGTACTCACATATGGATTAGTCCCAGTTATCTCACCTAAACATCTTCTGCCCCACAGTGCTGGGTGACCTGTCCTCTGGGGTAGTACGAGTTACAGGTTGAAATCTTTATTGAGAGTAGAGAGTGGTACAGTCGTGCTGAATGAGTTGCGTACTGAGAAATAAAAGAAGATCAGAGAAGTAGAGAAGAGGATGTCAAGAGAGTCCCAACCAAATGTAGTACTGGACTTTGCCGGAACTTCAGAGGTAGAAGTAGAAGAATACTTGAGAAGAGAGAGAATACTCGTGCCCGTGTTTTGACTCTTTGGTCTTTGCACCCCCCATCCTAGAGGGTGACACAAGCCCCAGACCTTCTTACCTGGGATGAGTGGAATGCTGAGGGTTCCCTACTTACACCCGCGCTGCAAGGTAGAGTGCCTAGCCTTCTAGCAACTTTGCTCTATCCGGATGATTTCCTTTACTTTCTTTATGAATACTGTCCTGCACTGTGCCTCTGCTTGTCCACTGTGTGGGTTAGGATGCTCCCTGACTTTATAGTGGAAGTTTAACACTACATAGAGTGAGGTTACTTGAGAAGAAAAGGTGTTCAGCTGACTGGGGACCTGGCAGGAGCCAGGGCCCAACTAGACTGCTGTAGAGAGAGTTCTGGCTTGTGTCCTTCCCCTACAGAGTCTAACGGCAAAAGACGCTACACTTCTTCTACCCATGACTTCCCTCCCACAGCCCCTGCAAGGTGCGCTGTGAGAGGACGAGGAGAGCGCATGCGAGAAGCAAAGAGAGAGGTGACAGGCTAGAAAAAGGAAAGAACTCTCATTGGCATACAGATCCATGGGACACACAAACAAACAATAACGGTTTGGTTCCTACAGCCATGCAATAACTGAGCATATATACTTATAACGACGACATCTTGGCGAAACTCTGGTACACCACAGATACACAGCTTATCCTGCTCAGTACTGCTCTATAATGTCATCCATGCTGCAACTGCTCCTGAGTGATCAGGTTACTACTAGAGTTGAGCGGACTCTGCGCTCAATCGTGATGCCTGTGATCCTGGGTGCATAGTTGCGCTCCCAGGAATATGCGGCCAGGGTATTCCAGATCGATTCCCTGGAATATCCTGGCCGCATATATCCGGGATCGCAACTATGCACCTGGGATCACAGGCGTCATGTTTGAGCGAACTGCTTTCGGACCAAAAGTCCAAACAGTTTGCTCATCTCTAGTTACTACTACCTACAGAAGTCTATTGAGATTAGAGAAGGGGAGGGAGAAGCTGCAGAGTGAGTCACAGAGCAGCTGCTGAAACATCTATTATGGATTAAGTCTCCTCCCAGTGCTGGATTCACAGCTTACACTACTCCGTACTGTTTTATAATGTCCCCCTTGGTGCTGCTTCTGGGGGTGCGGTTTAGAGATATACAGAAGAAGGATCTCCTATTCTGTGTGTGCAGTATATGGAGACATCATAGTAGATCACCTACACCCACCAGGTCATGGACAGCAGAGCATAGAGATAAAGACTGCAGAGGGAAGAAAGAAAAAGAGTAGAATGCAGAGGAGGCAGTGGCCACAGGCAGCCAGGTATATATAAAGTGCAGTGTATAAGATACATAGAGAGCAGTGTGTAAGATATATAGAGAGCAGTGTATAAGATATATAGAGAGCAGTGTATAAGATACATAGAGTGCATTGTATAACATATATAGAGGGCAGTGTATAAGATATATAAAGTGCAGTGTATAAGATATATAGAGTGCAGTGTATAAGATACATAGAGTGCAGTGTATAAGATACATAGAGTGCAGTGTATAAGATAGAGGGCAGTGTATAAGATATATAAAGTGCAGTGTATAAGATATATAGAGTGCAGTGTATAAGATATATAGAGTGCAGTGTATAAGGTACATAGAGTGCAGTGTATAAGGTACATAGAGGGCAGTGTATAAGATATATAAAGTGCAGTGTATAAGATATATAGAGTGCAGTGTATAAGATACATAGAGTGCATTGTATAACATATATAGAGGGCAGTGTATAAGATATATAAAGTGCAGTGTATAAGATATATAGAGTGCAGTGTATAAGATACATAGAGTGCAGTGTATAAGATATATAGAGTGCAGTGTATAAGATATATAGAGTGCAGTGTATAAGATATATAGAGTGCAGTGTATAAGATATATAGAGTGCAGTGTATAAGATACATAGAGGGCAGTGTATAACATATATAAAGTGCAGTGTATAAGATATATAGAGTGCAGTGTATAAGATACATAGAGTGCAGTGTATAAGATATATAGAGTGCAGTGTATAAGATATATAGAGTGCAGTGTATAAGATACATAGAGGGCAGTGTATAAGATACATAGAGTGCAGTGTATAAGATATATAGAGTGCAGTGTATAAGATATATAGAGTGCAGTGTATAAGATATATAGAGTGCAGTGTATAAGGTATATAGAGTGCAGTGTATGAAAAGAAAAAGATAGACTGACGCATCATAGCACCACTAAGGGTATAAATGGACTTATGCATCCAGAGTTCCAATTTTCCAAAGTTGTTGCACTATGGAGGATCTTACCATTGCCTAATGATATTTTATGCTGTGCCTTAACCCATTGTACAAACCTTTTTCTCCAGGTGTTAGGCCCTGGCCGGCTTTTCTTGAGTAGGGAGTATGTGATGTCCCACCATGACTGTTTCTTACACCTGTCACAAAAGTGTTTTCTCTAGGGCCTTATTCACACGTCCCGTAAATTACGGATCCGTAATTACGGATCCGAGTTAGTGCACATTGATGTCCATTGTCCTATTCACACTATCAGTAGCAGAAATGGATGAAAATCAATCCTGAAAAAAAAAGGACATGTCCTAGTACGGACCCGGTGCGGACCCTGATTTATTTACGGATGCTCTCATTGACATCAATTGTCTACGGATTGTTTGCGGATTGTAACATGTTTGGCATCCGTATTTCCGTAAAAAAATATGGATAACTCATGCTCCTATTTGCACAGCAGTTTATAGAAGTGCTGGGATCTTTAGTTCTCCGGATCTCTGTTGCTGCACATCGTGTGCCGATTGTAGCAGAATCCTAGGCAGTGTTGGTGATTATATAATCAGAGAGCTGGGATCTGTAGTACTCCACAAGGTGAAGACCAGGGTGCCTGCTCTAAGATCTGGGGAGAGATAGTTGGAAAAAACACTGCCGGTGGCACCTCTCACCCTCTCAATGATGACACAGTTCCAGGAACGATCTTCTTGATAGTGAGCTGCACCTCCCTTGTAACTTCTGCCATAAACTACTCCACTGTATTGCCACATTGTGTAGGAAAAGATGCAGAGATTTCCTACTTACACAGCCCTATGGCTCTCTGCTGCGATCTCCTTCTTGTCCTGTGACGATCTCTCTCTCTCTGCTGCGATCTCCTTCTTGTCCTGTGCCGATCTCTCTCTCTCTGCTGCGATCTCCTTCTTGTCCTGTGCCGATCTCTCTCTCTCTCTGCCATTCCTTCACTGCTCAGTAACTCTTAATTGATTCATTCATACTTTTCCTAACCACATTGTAAACTCCAATTTATTATGCTAATTGGTAATGATGAGTGACAGCTGGGCTACTCTATCTGTCCTAATGGTTTTCTATGGGGTTCAGTCTGTAATGTTAATGCTGCCCTGCCATAGTTGTCTACACTGACAGGACAGCTATTGTACGTTTGTAGCCCAGCTGTCACTCATCATTACCAATTAGCATAGTAAATTGGTGTTTACAATGTGATAAGGAAAAGTATGAATGAATCAATTAAGAGTTACTGAACAGTGAAGGAATGGCAGAAAGAGAGAGATCGGCACAGGACAAGAAGGAGATCGCAGCAGAGAGCCATAGGGCTGTGTAAGTAGCAAATCTCTGCATCTTTTTCTACACACGCTGTAGCTCTCTGTGCTGTGATATCGGCGATTTCCACAGGGATTCACTAAGCAGCATGCATATTAGATACCTCTCACCCTTCTGAAGTCTGGTCCAGCAACGGATGGAATACGGATAGAATACGGATGTCCAATCCGCAATTTCTCACGGGTTGTTTCAGGACCAGAAAAAAATACTGAACGTGTGCATAGGGCCTAGGTTAAGTGGTGATGAAGGTATTTTATAATTTCACCACAAGATTACAGTATTTTATGTGTAAGCTCTTATGTCAGGCACGGCTGAAGCTACCAAAGGGTTAGGGCGAGTTCACACTACGGAATTCTCGCGGACAATGTCAGCGGAATTCCGCCCGCACAGGCACGCGCTTTTCCGCCGGCTCCATAGACACCATTCTATGGGCCGGCATATTCCGCGATCCGCTAAAAGAAGTGACATGACACTTCTTTCAGCGGATCGCGGAATATGCCGGCCCATAGAATGGTGTCTATGGGGCCGGCGGAAAGGCACCCAGATGTGCGGGCGGACAGCTGACAGAATTCCGCGGACATTGTCCACGAGAATTCCGTAGTGTGAACCCGCCCTTACTGTTTCCTGTGTATTATGTGCTTTTATTGACCTATGGGAGATGCTCTTTCTTTCTAGCCTATCACTCTTCTTCTTTTCTTTGCACACATTCCTTTCCACCACTCACAGAGTAGATAACATATCCCCTGTAGGAAGTTACTTGATCAGAGGAGGAGTAGCGTCAGTCTTATCCAGATTCTCGTGGGAGAAGGACACACAGAGCAGACATCCCTGATGTAGCCAAGCCAGCGCCTGGCTCGGCCAGGACCCTTGTCCGGGACAAGTCTAGTCTGAGTCTAAGACACATGTTATGCAGAAGCAACCAGAGACACTCAGTTCTTCTAGTCCATCTATCTATTATATCTACTGCAGTGTTAGACACTACAAGAGGGAGAAAAGTCTGTAAACAATCCTAGCCCATGCTGAGAACCACTCTACAAAGTGCAGGGCAGTATCCTTCAACACAAGAGGAACTATCCTGGATAGAACAAAGCTCCAGAAGGTCTACGTATTCTATCTTGCAGTGCAAGTTAATCGGGAAACCTCAGACATTTAGCCTAGGTAAACTTAGCCTAGGTAAACCTAGGTAACCAAGGCTGGGACTTGTTTCACCCTATGAGGACGAGTTCTTCGACACTGTAGAGCACAAGGTGGTCAGACTGTGGTGTACTGTAATTTACCGAGGGGTTGTTGCTGGGTGGTGTAGTGCAACCTTAGGGCTCACCTTCTGTAACCATCCTGTCACGGTGGGGTCCAAGGGTGCTGGGGCCCTTCTCTCAGCATATACACAGGGGAATATCTTTAATAAAAGTCTTTACACAGTAGCAGTGCAAGTATATGGAAACTTTAGTTGAAGAATAACTTTGTACAATCCAGTACAGGGGCATCTGATGGTGAATATATGTTGGCTTGATCAGAGTCCTTAGCTTTAGAGGGGGGGGTTACCTTGGTTACTATAACTTGGACTTGGTAGATAGATAGGATAACAAGAAGAGTGTAGACAGACCTGTTCCAGGGACTTTGTGGTTTCCAGCCTTTGTAAGGTATGTGTGAATAGATACTTGAAGTTACTGAAAAGACTTGAAAGAAATGACGTTGTCAATGCTCACTGGCATGCAGGAGGAAGACACATGGACACACTGATTTGGAAGCCAGGAGGATGTGGACGGTGAATGGGAGACCCTCTATCAGGGCCATATTAAATTGGGGGCACCAGGGGCACGGGTCTCCACCCCACCAGCAGGAACCCGGAAGTGAGTGAAAACAGTACCTGGCCCATGAGTAGCCGGTTAGCGGCCCATCGTTCCAGGACAACTCTGGCCCTTACCTACTATTACCCTTCCCAAATCAGTGTGGGGAAATTAGATGCCACAGAATTATAGTATTAGGGGTCAGTGCTCCCAGCCATGAACAGCCATTGTGATTGGCTGTGAAGGCCAGCCCCAATGCTCCAATCAAGACTTGTGAGTTGCACCGGGCACCTTCAACCCTGCATCAGAGGTATTCTGGGTCATGGAATCCTACCAAGACTGCCACGGCTCACCTCCGGACGAGATGTCTCAAGCCCCCGAGTACTTCTTTAAACTTAGAGCCCACTCACATGCTTTGTAGTATGTAATGAGAGCTATCCCAAGATATATATCTATTGGATTAAAGGGAACCCAGCTCCAGGTGTGCAGCATGGTACCATAAGGGTGCCTTTACACAGACAGATTTATCTGACAGATTTTTGAAGCCAAAGCCAGGAACAGACTATAAACAGTAGCGGAAGTCATAAAGCATAGACTGAGATTTCTCCACTTTTCAAATCCAATCCATGGCTTTGGCTTCAAAAATCTGTCAACTAAATCTGTAAAGGCACCCTTATGGTTCCATATCGCCCCTCTTATCCTGGTACAACCATCAGCCCCTAAAGGTCCAGCACCAAATCTCTACAGTATCAGCTGTTAGAGGATTTTCTGATTGTATGTACTATAACTCCCAGCATATCCTGAGGGCTTCAGACTGTCAGTAAATGCTGAGAGTTGTAGTGTCTGCAGCTGGTATAGTTGGAGGATCCTAGGTGTATTGTACACTGGAGGCTTTAAGGAAGATCAGAATACATAGATCTGTAGGGGCTCATTGTGCGGGAGTGACCCCAGAACAGCACTAATAGGGGATAGAACAAATACATAACACAACCTTATTATCACCATAATGTACAGATCACCATACCATCACACTGTTACTGTTCCCTCCATAGTGCCCCATATAGTAGCCAATTCCCCCATAAAGCCCTATAAAGTAGCCAATTCCCCATAGTGCCCCATATAGTAGCCAATCCCTCCAATAGTGCCCCATATAGTAGCCAATTCCCCCATAGAGCCCTATAAAGTAGCCAATTCCCCATAGTGCACCATATAGTAGCCAATCCCTCCAATAGTGCCCCATATAGTAGCCAATTCCCCCATAGAGCCCTATAAAGTAGCCAATTCCCCATAGTGCACCATATAGTAGCCAATCCCTCCAATAGTGCCCCATATAGTAGCTAATTCCCCCATAGAGCCCTATAAAGTAGCCAATTCCCCATAGTGCCTCATATAGTAGCCAACTCCCTCATTTCATAGTGCCCCATATAGTAGCCAATCCCCACTCCAAAGTGCCCCATATAGCTGCTAATCCCCCCCCTCTATAGTGCCCCATATAGTAGCCAATGCCCACTCCATAGTGCCCCATATAGCTGCTAATCCCCCCTCTATAGTGCCCCATATAGTAGCCAATCCCCACTCCAAAGTGCCCCATATAGCTGCTAATCCCCCCTCTATAGTGCCCCATATAGTAGCCAATTCCCTCCTCCATAGTGCCCCATATAGTAGCCAATTCCCTGCTCTATAGTGCCCCATATAGTAGCCAATTCCCTGCTCTATAGTACCGCATATAGTAGCCAATTCCCTCCTCAAGTGTCCCATATAGTAGCCAATTCCCTCCTCCATAGTGCCCCATATAGTAGCCAATTCCCTCCTCCATAGTGCCCCATATAGTAGCCAATCCCCCTCTCTACAGTGTCCCATATAGTAGCCAATCCCCCCCATAATACTCCATATAGCAGCCAATTCCCTCCTCTATAGTGCCCCATATAGTAGCCAATTCCCTCCTCCATAGTGCCCCATATAGCTGCCAATCCCCCCTCTATAGTGTCCCATATAGCTGCCAATCCCCCCTCTATAGTGTCCCATATAGCTGCCAATCCCCCCTCTATAGTGTCCCATATAGCTGCCAATCCCCCCTCTATAGTGTCCCATATAGCTGCCAATCCCCCCTCTATAGTGTCCCATATAGCTGCCAATCCCCCCTCCATAGTGTCCCATATAGCTGCCAATCCCCCCTCTATAGTGTCCCATATAGCTGCCAATCCCCCCTCTATAGTGTCCCATATAGCTGCCAATCCCCTCTCTATAGTGTCCCATATAGCTGCCAATCCCCCCTCTATAGTGTCCCATATAGCTGCCAATCCCCTCTCTATAGTGTCCCATATAGCTGCCAATCCCCTCTCTATAGTGTCCCATATAGCTGCCAATCCCCCCCATATAGCAGCCAATTCCCCCCCCCCCAATATAGCAGCCAATTCCCCCCCCCCCCCCCCCCAACCCCTACAGTACAGAGCCAGGAGAGAGACGAGCCAGAAGAGAGAAGAGCAAGAAGAGAGAAGAGACATCCCCTGCCCTGATCAGGTGAGTAGGAGGTGTTGTTTTGTGTTGGGGCACATCAGAGCAAGGGTATATACTATGGAGGACATTACAGCAGGTGTATATACTATGGAGGACATTACAGCAGGGGTATATACTATGGAGGACATTACAGCAGAGGTATATACTATGGAGCACATTACAGCAGGTGTATATACTATGGAGCACATTACAGCAGGGGTATATACTATGGAGGACATTACAGCAGGGGTATATATACTATGGGGGACATTACAGCAGGGGGTATATACTATGGAGAACATTACACCAGTTGTATATACTATGGAGAACATAACAGCGGGTGTATATACTATGGAGCACATTACAGCAGAGGTGTATATACTATGGGGGACATTACAGCAGGTGTATATACTATAGAGGACATTACAGCAGGTGTATATACTATGGAGGACTTTACAGCAGGGGTATATACTATGGGGGACATTACAGCAGGGGTATATACTATGGGGCACATCAGAGAAAGTGTATATACTATGGAGGACATTACAGCAGGAGTATATATACTATGGAGGGCATTACAGCAGGGGTATATACTATGGAGGACATTACAGCAGGGGTATATATACTATGGAGGACATTACAGCAGGTGGTATATATACTATGGGGGACATTACAGCAGGGGTATATATACTATGGGAGACATTACAGCAGGGGTATATACTATGGAGGACATTACATTACAGCAGGTGTATATACTATGGAGGACATTAAAGCAGGGGTATATACTATGGGGGACATTACAGCAGGGATATATACTATGGGGGACATTACAGCAGGGATATATACTATGGGGGACATTACAGCAGGGGTATATACTATGGGGGACATTACAGCAGGGGTATATACTATGGGGGCACATTACAGCAGGGGTATATACTATGGGGGGCACATTACAGCAGGGGTATATACTATGGGGGCACATTACAGGAGGGGTATATACTATGGGGGCACATTACAGCAGGGGTATATACTATGGGGGGCACATTACAGCAGGGGTATATATTATGGGGGGCACATTACAGCAGGGGTATATACTATGGGGGCACATTACAGCAGGGGTATATACTATGTGGGCACATTACAGCAGGGGTATATACTATGGGGGACATTACAGCAGGGGTATATACTATGGGGGACATTACAGCAGAGGTATATACAGTATATAGTCTGTGTACAGCATATGACATATAGCCTGTGTGCCGCATATGCTATATACTGCATATAGTCTGTGTGCCGCATATGGTATATACTGTATATAGTCTGTGTGCAGCATATGGTATATACTGTATATAGTCTGTGTGCAGCATATGGTATGTACTGTATATAGTCTGTGTGCAGCATATGGTATGTACTGTATATAGCCTGTGTGCAGCATATGGTATATACTGTATATAGTCTGTGTGCAGCATATGATATATACTGTATATAGTCTGTGTGCAGCATATGGTATATAGTCTGAGAGCAGTGTATGAGATATAGCCTGTGTGCCACATATGGGATATACTGTATATAGTCTGTGTGCAGCATACGGTATATAGCCTGTGTGCAGTATATGGTATATACTGTATATAGTCTGTGTGCCGCATATGGTATATACTGTATATAGTCTGTGTGCAGCATATGATATATAGCCTATGTGCAGCATATGGTATATACTGTATATAGTCTGTGTGCAGCATATGGTATATACTGTATATAGCCTGTGTGCAGCATATGGTATATACTGTATATAGTCTGTGTGCAGCACATGATATATAGCCTGAGAGCAGTGTATGAGATATAGCCTGTGTGCCACATATGGTATATACTGTATATAGTCTGTGTGCAGCATACGGTATATAGCCTGTGTGCAGCATATGGTATATACTATATATAGCCTGTGTGCAGCATATGGTATATACTGTATATAGCCTGTGTGCAGCTTATGGTATATACTGTATATAGCCTGTGTGCAGCATATGATATATAGCCTGAGAGCTGTGTATGGTATATAGCCTGTGTGCAGTGTATGATATATATCCTATGTATGTCATATGCTGCACACAGGCTATACTGTGTCCCAGTAAAATAAATAAACTCTTTCTTTTACTGATAAATCTTCCTTGATACAAGCGAATCGTATAATACAAACTTAACTTTGTTAGGTTTACACTGAGAGCTGAGGTAGAGAGTAGCTTTGTTCTATCCAGGATAGTTCCTCTTGTGTTGTAGGATACTGCCCTGCACTTTGTAGAGTGGTTCTCAGCGTGGGCTAGGATTGATCACAGACTTTTCTCCCTCTTGTAGTGTCTAACACTGCAGTAGATATAATAGATAGATAGACTAGAAGAACTGAGTGTCTCTGGTTGCTTCTGCATACACATGTGTCTTAGACTCAGACTAGACTTGTGACGGACAAGGGTCCTGGCTTGACTTTATCAGGGATATCTGCTCTGTGTGTCCTTCTCCCACGAGAATCTGGATAAGACTGACGCTACTACTCCTCCCATCAAGTAACTTCCTACAGGGGATATGTTATCTACCCTGTGAGTGGTGAAGAGGAATGTGTTCAAAGAAAAGAAGAAGAGTGATAGGCTAGAAAGAAAGAGCATCTCCCATAGGTCAATAATAGTACATAATTCACAGGAAACAGTAACCCTTTGGTAGCTTCAGCCGTGCCTGACATAAGAGCTTACACATAAAATACTGTAATCTTGTGGTGAAATTATAAAATACCTTCATCACCACTTAACCTAGAGAAAACGCTTTTGTGACAGGTGTAAAAAAAAACCTGTGGTGGGACATCACATACTCGCTACTTGAGAAAAGCCGCCCAGGGCCAAACACCTGGAGAAAAAGATTTACACAAAAGGTTGAGGCACACTAGAGCAATATAAAATAGACATATAAAATATCATTAGGCAATAATAAGATTGCCCATAGTGTAACAACTTTGGTAAATTGGAACTCTGGACGCATAAGTCCATTTACACCCGGGTACAAACACACCCGGCATATACGCTGCGTATTTAATGCTGCGATACGCAGCAGATACGCAGCAGATTAGATCTTAATAACTGAAAACAGTATCAAATCTGCTGCGTATCTGCTGTGTGTGTTTGTCCCCTTAGTGGTGCTATGATGCGTCAGTCCATCTTTTCTTTTTATACACTGCACTCTATGTACCTTATACACTGCACTCTATGTACCTTATACACTGCACTCTATGTACCTTATACACTGCACTCTATGTACCTTATACACTGCACTCTATGTACCTTATACACTGCACTCTATATACCTTATACACTGCCCTCTATCTTATACACTGCACTCTATGTACCTTATACACTGCACTCTATATATCTTATACACTGCACTCTATGTATCTTATACACTGCACTCTATGTACCTTATACACTGCACTCTAAATATCTTATACACTGCCCTCTATCTTATACACTGCACTCTATGTACCTTATACACTGCCCTCTATCTTATACACTGCACTCTATGTACCTTATACACTGCACTCTATGTACCTTATACACTGCACTCTATGTACCTTATACACTGCACTCTATATACCTTATACACTGCACTCTATATACCTTATACACTGCACTCTATATGTATCTCATACACTGCTCTCTATATATCTTATACACTGCCCTCTATATACCTTATACACTGCACTCTATATACCTTATACACTGCACTCTATATATCTTATACACAGCTCTCTATGTATCTCATACACTGCACTCTATGTATCCTATACACTGCTCTCTATATATCTTATACACTGCACTCTATGTATCTTATACACTGCACTCTATGTATCTCATACACTGCTCTCTATATATCTTATACACTGCCCTCTATATACACTCACCGGCCACTTTATTAGGTACACCTGTCCAACTGCACGTTACCACTTAATTTCTAATCAGCCAATCACATGGCGGCAACTCAGCGCATTTAGGCATGTAGACATGGTCAAGACAATCTCCTGCAGTTCAAACCGAGTGTCAGGACTTGAACCCATAACCTCCAGTATTCCAGGCAGCAGCTCTCCTCACTGAGCTACTAGTAATTCTGGACAGCTCCTTTCCTGAATCTGTTGGACAGTTTCTTATTCCTTGAGAACCTTGCCTTGATTGCCTAATTAGCTTCATCCTTGGACTTCCTATTTAAGTCAAGCCTTGCCCCTTCCTCCTTGCCAGATTATTGTGCTTCCCAGCCTATAGTCCAGCATTTTCTCCTGAGCTCCTTTCTGTGTACTGAACTTGGGCTGTTATTTGACTACGCCTCTGCCTTAACCTACAACTTTTGCTATTCTCCTGTGTACCGAACTTGGACTGTTTGACCACGCTTGCTGCTGTAACCACAGTCATCTGGATTGTCAGCCACTGGACTCCCACCTTGCCTTCCAGACTTTGATGATTCCACTATACCAGGTGAGCTATCATATTAATATCATTACAGAATAATCAAACTGTCCAACAGATTCAGGAAAGGAGCTGTCCAGAATTACTAGTAGCTCAGTGAGGAGAGCTGCTGCCTGGAATACTGGAGGTTATGGGTTCAAGTCCTGACACCGAGCATCAGTATGGGGAAGAAAGGTGATTTGAGGCCTTTGAACGTGGCATGGTTGTTGGTGCCAGAAGGGCTGGTCTGAGTATTTCAGAAACTGCTGATCTATTGGGATTTTCACACACAACCATCTCTAGGGTTTACAGAGAATGGTCCGAAAAAGAAAAAACATCCAGTGAGCGGCAGTTCTGTGGGCGGAAATGCCTTGTTGATGCCAGAGGTCAGAGGAGAATGGGCAGACTGGTTCCAGCTGATAGAAAGGCAACAGTGACTCAAATAGCCAATCGTTACAACCAAGGTAGGCCGAAGAGCATCTCTGAACGCACAGTACGGCCAACTTTGAGGCAGATGGGCTACAGCAGCAGAAGACCACACCAGGTGCCACTCCGCTCAGCTAAGAACAGGAAACTGAGGCTACAATTTGCACAAGCTCATCGAAATTGGACAGTAGAAGATTGGAAAAACATTGCCTGGTCTGATGAGTCTCGATTTCTGCTGCGACATTCGGATGGTAGGGTCAGAATTTGGCGTCAACAACATGAAAGCATGGATCCATCCTGCCTTGTATCAACAGTTGTTCAGGCTGGTGGTGGTGGTGTCATGGTGTGGGGAATATTTTCTTGGTACTCTTTGGGCCCCTTGGTACCAATTGAGCATCGTTGCAACGCCACAGCCTACCTGAGTATTGTTGCTGACCATGTCCATCCCTTTATGACCACAATGGACCCAACATCTGATGGCTACTTTCAGCAGGATAATGCGCCATGTCATAAAGCTAGAATCTTCTCAGACTGGTTTCTTGAACATGACAATGAGGTCACTGTACTCCAATGGCCTCCACAGTCACCAGATCTCAATCCAATAGAGCATCTTTGGGATGTGGTGGAACGGGAGATTGGCATCATGGATGTGCAGCCGACAAATCTGCGGCAACTGTGTGATGCCATCATGTCAATATGGACCAAAATCTCTGAGGAAGCTTCCAGCACCTTGTTGTATCTATGCCACCAAAAATTGAGGCAGTTCTGAAGGCAAAAGGGGGTCCAACCCGTTACTAGCATGGTGTACCTAATAAAGTGGCCGGTGAGTGTATACCTGGCTGCCTGTGGCCACTGCCTCCTCTGCATTCTACTCTTTTTCTTTCTTCCCTCTGCAGTCTTCATCTCTATGCTCTGCTGTCCATGAGCTGGTGAGTGTAAATGATCTACTTCAGTGCTTCTCAATTCCAGTCCTCGGGTCTCACCAAAAGGTCATGTTTTGAGGATATCCCATACAAAGCACACCTGTGATAATACCTGATGCACTGAGTATAATTATATCACCTGTGACATACTAAGGAAATCCTCAAAACATGGCCTGTTGGTGAGGCCTGAGGACTGGAACTGAGAAGCACTGGTCTACTATGATTTCTCCATATACTGCACACACAGAATAGGAGATCCTTCTTCTCTATATCTCTAAACCGCACCCCCAGAAGCAGTACCAAGGGGGACATTATAAAACAGTACGGAGTAGTGTAAGCTGTGAATCCAGCACTGGGAGGAGACTTAATCCATAATAGAGGTTTCGGCAGCTGCTTTGTGACTCACTCTGCAGCTTCTTCCTTCCCTTCTCTAATCTCAATAGACTTCTGTGGGTAGTACTAACCTGATCACTCAGGAGCAGTTGCAGCATGGATGACATTATAGAGCAGTACTGAGCAGGTGTCCCACCACAGATGTTGCTATTGGTTACACCATTCGTAAAAGCCTGTACTCTCAAGTGTAAGTGGTGATGTAGCAGTACCACAGTTTCGCCACAAGATGTCGTTGTTATAAGTATATATGCTCAGTTATTGCACCGCTGTAGGAACCAAACGGTTATTGTTTGTGTGTCACATGGATCTGTATGCCAATGAAAGTTCTTTCCTTTTTCTAGCCTGTCACCTCTCTCTTTGTTTCTCGCATGCGCTCTCCTCGCCCTCTCACAGCGCACCTTGCAGGGGCTGTGGGAGGAAAGTCATGGGTAGAGGAAGTGTAGTTGTCTTTTGCCGTTAGACTCTGTAGGGGAAGGACACAAGTCAGAACGCTCTCTACAGCTGTCCAGTTGGGCCCTTATTCCTGCCAGGTCCCCAGTCAGCTAAACACCTTTTCTTTTCAAGTAACCTCACTCAACACTATGCAGTGTTAAACTTTCACTAGAAAGGACAAGTCAGGGATCATCCTAACCCACACAGTGGACAAGGAGAGACATAGTGCAGGACAGTATTCATAAAGAAGGTAAAGGAACGGATCTGGATAGAGCAAAGTTGCTAGAAGCCTAGGAACTCTATCTCGCAGCGTGGGTGTAAGCAGGGAACCCTCAGCATTCCGCTCATCCCAGGTAACAAGGTCTCGGGCTTGTGTCACCCAGTAGGACGAGTCTTCCGACACTGGTGGGCAATAGGTGGTGCAAAGACCAAAGAGTCAAAACACAGGCACAAGTATTCTCTCTCTCTCTTCTCAAGTATTCTTCCACTTCTACCTCCGAAGTTCCGGCAAAGTACAGTACTACATTGAGTTGGGACTCTCTCGACATCCTCCTCTCTACTTCTCTGATCTTCTCTTCTACTTCTCAGCACGCAACTCAGAGACTCTGTGATTCCTTTATCAAGCACCGACACAGTACACACACACTCCTTGGGTGATCTCCCCTATCTGTGGGTGGCAGTGCCAATAGTCCGGATGGGTCACTACTCCACTCCGGCCCACCGTGATAAGAACTCAAGGGACCCCGCAACAGCCCAGTAGGTCACCGATCACAGGGGAACAAGGTATAACCGGCCCTTTAAAATAAAAGCAGGTGTGCCACCATACCTGTGTGCCCAACTGACACTGGCATAACGACATAACATCACTTGGCTCGGCTATATCTGGGCCAACCTCCACAGAAGTGGCGTCACACTTAACCATCTGGCAAGTGACCGGCCGTACCTCCACACTGGGGGTCACTACATATCCTGTGCTCTTTCACTCACCTTCCTCCTCTTCCTTCTATGGACAATTTCTTATTTTTGCCTGTACTAAGATTGGCTTATAGTTTAGAGACATTTTTAACAAAGAAAATGCTCTTCAAGGAGAACTTTACTAAATTTATTCATTTATTTAGGAAACTTTCTATTGTGGGCATGAGCTGGGCCAGTTTAATACATTGGTGGGCCCAGTGCACAGCCCTCAAGAGTGGGCGTTATCGGAGCTCCACACACAGTATAATGCCCTGAAAATGCCGCCACACTGTATTAAGAGCCCCAATACATACGGTAGTTACCTTTATAACCTTGTAAAGATATCACCAATGATACCATTACATAATACCGCCACACCCTACACACCGCTACAGACCCTATAACAGAGTGCAGTCAAATCCATTTACTCACAGGGGGCGTCTTCTCGATCAGAATCTTTCATCTTTTCCTTTACTCCATCTAGCGTGGGCCACCTTTAAGTTTTCCCCCGGCTGGGAATCTTCTCTTCAGAATCTGCCAGAGAAACATTTTAGGCTCCAACACATACAGTAGTTAGGTCCCTTGTACCCCTATACAGTAGTTACCCCCCTATGTACCCCTATATAGTAGTAACACCCCTCTGTGCCCCTATGTAGTAGTTACACCCCTCTGTGCTCCCACCTAATAATTAGGTATGTTCTGTGTCCCAATATAGTAGTAAGGTCCCTAAATAATATAGGCCCCTCTGTGCAGCCCCAATGTTAGTATAGACCCGTGTGCTGCCCCCAGTAGTATAGACCCCCCTGTGTGATGCCCCCAGAAATATAGACCCCCTGTGTGCTGCCCCAGTAGTATAGAAAGCTGTTTGCTGCCCCCAGTAGTATAGAAAGCTGTGTGCTGCCCCCAGTAGTATTTAGACCCCTGTGTGCTTTCCCCCAGTGGTGCTGCCCCCAGTGGTATATAGACCCCATTGTGCTGCCCCCAGTAGTATATAGACACCTGTGTGCTGCCCCCAGTACCATAGGCCACTAGGTGCTGCCCCCAGTAGTATATAGACCCCCTGTGTGCTGCCCCCAGTAGTATAGACCCCCTGTGTGCTGCCCCCAGTAGTATAGAAAGCTGTGTGCTGCCCCCAGTAGTATAGACCCTCTGTGTGCTGCCCCTAGTAGTATAGAAAGCTGTGTGCTGCCCCCAGTAGTATAGACAGCTGTGCTGCCCCCAGTAGTATAGACCCCTTGTGTGCCTCCCCCAGTAGTATAGACAGCTGTGTGCTGCCCCCAGTAGTATAGACCCCCTGTGTGCTGCCCCCAGTAGTATAGAAAGCTGTGTGTTGCCCCCAGTAGTATATAGACCCCTGTGTGCTGCCCCCAGTAGTATATAGACCCCATTGTGCTGCCCCAGTAGTATATAGACACCTGTGTGCTGCTGCCCCCAGTACTATAGGCCAGCGCTTCTCAAACTGTGAGGCTGGTGAGGCGCAAGGTTTCTGTTCCGGCACCAGGAGTGTTGCTAGGAAAAAAGGATAGCCCCGAACGGTCTGGTGCGCAGGACGGCACTGTTAAGCTGGAGCTGCTGCTGTGTGCTGCAGTGCCCGGGCTGGGGGGGAGGGGGGCCGAGGAGACGCTGCTACTGTTACTTGCTGCGCTCCCAGATGTGAAGTCCTCTGCTCATCCATAAGTTCGGGCCTTCATGGAAACATATCCATGGAGACCCAAACTTGTGGATTAGTGGTGGATGCAGCGTGGCTGGTGACAGGAACATTGTTAGTTGCAGGCAAACATCGGGATGTGGCAGAGCTGCTGGAGGCCAGGGAGCACCAGAAGGCGCTGGGCAGGAGCAGGGGCACTTGGGGAAGGGAGGGGGTTGATATGGAGTCATTGCTCCAGATTACGTCCCTGTCACACATGAGACAGGAGACTGTACAGTGCAGACCAGAAGCGCCCCTCCCCCGCCTCGTGATCCTCCTCACACACAGCCCCCTGCACCGTGATCCTCCTCACACACAGCCCCCTGCACCGTGATCCTCCTCACACACAGCCCCCTGCACCGTGATCCTCCTCACACACAGCCCCCTGCACCGTGATCCTCCTCACACACAGCCCCCTGCACCGTGATCCTCCTCACACACAGCCCCCTGCACCGTGATCCTCCTCACACACAGCCCCCTGCACCGTGATCCTCCTCACACACAGCCCCCTGCACCGTGATCCTCCTCACACACAGCCCCCTGCACCGTGATCCTCCTCACACACAGCCCCCTGCACCGTGATCCTCCTCACACACAGCCCCCTCCACCGTGATCCTCCTCACACACAGCCCCCTGCACCGTGATCCTCCTCACACACAGCCCCCTGCACCGTGATCCTCCTCACACACAGCCCCCTGCACCGTGATCTTCCTCACACACAGCCCCCTGCACCGTGATCCTCCTCACACACAGCCCCCTGCACCGTGATCTTCCTCACACACAGCCCCCTGCACCTTGATCCTCCTCACACAGCCCCTTCCACCGTGATCCTCCTCACACACAGCCCCCTGCACCGTGATCCTCCTCACACACAGCCCCCTGCACCGTGATCCTCCTCACACACAGCCCCCTGCACCGTGATCCTCCTCACACACAGCCCCCTGCACCGTGATCCTCCTCACACACAGCCCCCTGCACCGTGATCCTCCTCACACACAGCCCCCTGCACCGTGATCCTCCTCACACACAGCCCCCTGCACCGTGATCCTCCTCACACACAGCCCCCTGCACCGTGATCCTCCTCACACACAGCCCCCTGCACCGTGATCCTCCTCACACACAGCCCCCTGCACCGTGATCCTCCTCACACACAGCCCCCTGCACCGTGATCCTCCTCACACACAGCCCCCTGCACCGTGATCCTCCTCACACACAGCCCCCTGCACCGTGATCCTCCTCACACACAGCCCCCTCCACTGTATCCCAGCTCGGTGTCGGGACCCAGGAGGAGGGGGGAATGTCTGCAGCTGTGGGCTATGAGTATTCCTGGAGCTGAAGACTTCATTATGTGGACATCAGAAAAGGTATAAAAAGTGTGTATGGATGTATTGTCCATGTCTGTGTACTGTATGTATATATGGGTGTGCTCTGTGTGTACTGTATGTATATGGATGTGCTCTGTGTGTACTGTATGTATATGGATGTGCTCTGTGTGTGTGTGCTCTGTGTGTACTGTATGTATATGGATGTGCTGTGTGTTAATTGCTGGTGGTGGTGGGGCAGAGAGGTTTAATTGCATTGGGGGTGGAGGGGGTTAATTGCAGGCAGAGGGGTAACATTACTACTATGGGTGGCACAGCAGGGGCATTATTATTAAATAGGGTGGCACAGCAGGGGCATTATTACTAAATAGGGTGGCACAGCAGGGGCATTATTACTAAATAGGGTGGCACAGCAGGGGCACTATTTGGGTTATTACCTATTTGTGGGGCTCTGATGTGTTACTATTGGGGTTATTAACTAGTTGTGTAGCACTATTGGGGTTATTATTTGTGGGGCACTAGTGGGGTTGTAAATGATTAGTGTGGCACTCTGACAGTGCCAGGAGCACCGCATGCACAGAATTGGGGTAAGGAGGAGAGAGGGAGCTGACACAGAAATAGGAGGTTAGGGATGGAACCATGCTGGTGTGTGTGTGAGCTGCCAGGGGAGTAGAGGGGGGGGGGGGTTACAGAGAAAGGAGTGCTGCACTGTGGTGCTAGTTTACAGGTGGAGCAGTATGTGGTGTTGGGTTTTTGCCGATGGAGCAGTATTTATTTCTGCACTTTGGTGCTTATTTGTCAGTGCTCTGGGATATAATGTGCACTACATGGCAGTATTAGGCATTGCATAGTAGTATGTGTTTGTTGGTGAGGCCCGGGCATCAATATGGATCCCCAGGTGAGGCCCGAGAACAAAAAGTTTGAGAAGCACTGCTATAGGCCACTAGGTGCTGCCCCCAGTAGTATATAGACCCCCTGTGTGCTGCCCCCAGTAGTATATAGACCCCATTGTGCTGACCCCAGTAGTATATAGACCCCATCGTGCTGCCCCCAGTAGTATATAGACCCCCTGTGCACTGCCTCAGTAGTATATAGACCACTAGGTGCTGCCCCGTAGTATATAGACCCCTTGTGTGCTGCCCCTAGTACTATAGACCACTAGGTGCTGCCCCCAGTAGTATATAGCCCCCTCTGTGCTTCCCCAGTTATATATACACCCCCGTGCATCCCCAGTAGTATATATATGTCCCTGTGCACACCCAGTAGTATATATATCCCCTGTGCTCCCCCAAGTAGTATAAAGTCCCCCTGTGCATCCCCCAGTAGTATATATATCCCCTGTGTGTCCCCCAGTACACTTTCCCAGTTATATATACCCCCTGTGCAACCCACTCCATATAGAATAGCCCCCTGTGCATCCCCCCTTATAGAATAGCCCCCCCTGTTCATCCCCCATATAGAATAGCCCCCCTGTACATCCCCCTCCATATAGAATAGCCCCCCTGCATCCCCCATATAGAATAGATCCCCCTGCATCCCCCATATAGAATAGCCCCCCTGTACATCCCCCTCCATATACAATAGCCCCCTTGCATCCCCCCATATAGAATAGCCCCCCTGTACATCCCCCTCCATATAGAATAGCCCCCCTGCATCCCCCCATATAGAATAGCCCCCCTGTACATCCCCCTCCATATAGAATAGCCCCCCTGCATCCCCCCATATAGAATAGCCCCCCTGTACATCCCCCTCCATATAGAATAGCCCCCCTGCATCCCCCATATAGAATAGATCCCCCTGTGCATCCCCCTCCGTATAGAATAGCCCATCATGCTTCCCTTATATAGAATAGCCCCCCTGTGCATTCTCCCTTATATAGAATAGCCCCCCTGTGCATCCCCCATATAGAATAGCCCCCCTGGTACATCTCCCCATATAGAATAGCCCCCCATGCATCCCCCCATATAGAATTGCCCCCCTGTGCATCCCCCCATATAGAATAGCCCCCTGTGCATCCCCCATATAGAATAGCCCCCCTGTGCATCCCCCAGTTTAGAGTAGCCCCCCGGGCATCCCCCCCATATAGAATAGCCCCCTGTGCATCCCCCATATAGAATAGCCCCCCAGTGCATTCCCCGCATATAGAATAGCCCCCTTGTACATCTCCCCATATAGAATAGCCCCCCCATGCACCCCCCCTATATAGAATTGCTCCCCTGTGCATCCCCCGCATATAGAGTAGCCCCCCATGCATCCCCCCATATAGAATTGTCCCCCCTGTGCATCCCAATATATAACCCCAGACAGCCCCCCCCCCCTCCCGCTTTGTGGCCACATGGGAAGGGGTTAAAAAAAACAAACACACATTCTCACCTGTCACCTCGCTCCCAGCAGCTTCTTCCTCGGGCCGGTCTGCAGCTTCTTCTCCCTGCTGCCTCTCTCCTCTCTCTCCTCTTAGGTCCTCAGCGGTGCACCAGGGAAGTGACGTCACCGCTGGGGGCCTGGCAGAGGTGCCTGCGCGTGGCACATCTGCGGCAGGGGGGCCCTGCAGGGGGCGCCCTCCTGGCAGGCTGGTGGCCGGAGCCCTGTGTGACCGCACTGGTCGCACAGAGCAAAGGCCGGCCCTGCTTAGGATGGGCCCCTTTAACCAGTGGTCCGGATGCACGTGCACCATGTGCCCTCTGGTTACAGCGGCCTTGGGCATGAGTGTTCAGCTTCTTTGTTGTGTATATAGGCCACACAGGATATCCCAGCACCAAACCTTCCACTGGAGTCCAATATACAAATAAAGGACTTTTTATCTGCTTAAGCGGTGAGTGCATACAGATTTTTCTTTCTATACGACTGTTTAGAATAAGGGGCAACATGGTGGCCGAGGGGTTAACACTGCCGCACTGGGGTACAGGGTTTCGATCCAACCAAGAACTACATTTTTGTTGAATTTTCATGTTTTTTTATGTTTTGGGGGGGTTTATCTAGGTCCCTCCCATATGTCAGAAATGTCAACAATTGGAACAATTGCCCAATACTGTCTGTGACCCCCTCCAATACTGCCTCCTGTGGTTTCCAGTAGAATCTGTGACCCCCTCACCACATACTGCCCCCTGTGGCCTCCCCTAGTAACTGTGACCTCTCCAATACTGTCCCCTGTGAATCCTCCAATACTGCCCCCTGTGGCCCCCCCTAGTAACTGTGACCTCTCCAGTACTGACCCCTGTGACCCCTTCAATACTGCCCCCTGTGGTCTCCACTAATAACTGTGACCTCTCCAATACTGCCCCCTGTGGTCTCCACTAGTAACTGTGACCTCTCCAATACTGCCCCCTGTAACCCCTCCAATACTGCCCCCTGTGGTCTCCACTAGTAACTGTGACCTCTCCAATACTTCCCCCTGTGACCCCTCCAATACTGCCCCCTGTAACCCCTCCAATACTGCCCCCTGTGGTCTTCACTAATAACTGTGACCCCATCCAATACTGCCCCCTGTGGTCTTCACTAATAACTGTGACCCCATCCAATACTGCCCCCTGTGGTCTCCACTAGTAACTGTGACCTCTCCAATACAACCCCCTGTGACCCCTCCAATACTGCCCCCTGTAACCCCTCCAATACTGCCCCCTGTGGTCTTCACTAGTAACAGTGAGGAGTATAAGCCCTGTTTATTGGTATGAAGAGGGTGGGGTATGTATATATTTATTGTATTGGTATGAAGAGGGTGGGGTTTAGGAATAGATATAACTTTCCTGTAAATCTCTTCCTCGCTCTCACAAGAAAATAATTTCCCCCGTCCTCCCTAATTAAAGTCTTTCCTCCACAACTGATTCTCTTTTGCAGGTGTAATGATGCTTGTATTACTGTAAATCTTATCTGTTTGGTACCAGATACGTGATGACAATTTCAGTTTCATTATAATCATTTCATTACAGTTTGGCATTAACCCTCTAAGTCCAAAGGAAGGGCAATCCTTCAGCCATGGCTCCCTAGAGGTTTCCTGCACAGGGTTTTTTTCCTCTCCTGAGTGCTGGAGGATGACTCTTTATGAATGGAGGATTAGCTTTGTTTATTACAATTTAGTTTTTGCTTAGACTTGTAGTTCTCAGTTATATGTTTATGGCATTGAATTAAGTGTGCAATACTTTATACATTTTTTTTTTTAACTTTATTACCTGTCACAGCTTTGGTGGTTCAGGAGGCAGGTGGAAGCTGCAGGCAAACTATGGAGGAATTACCTGTCACGAGGGCTGCGGGTCAGCGACGAGTTCCTCTTTATCCAGAAGTTCTGATCTCCATGGATACGGACACACAATGAGACCATAATGCGTGCGACCTTCATTCCGATCCCATAGGGGTCGCGCGCATTACAGTCTTATTGTATCTTCATATCCACGGAGACCTGAACTTCCGGATAAAGAGAAGTACAGGAGTAAGGATCAGTAGGGTAAGGAGTAAGGATCAGTAGGGTCATTGGTGCCATTGGTACTAGAATGGCCACCAGTGTGCCGCCATCTCCAGCTATAACTATGAGGGCGATATAGATTTGTATCAGGTCTAATAGTGACGATGAAGAAAGTGACACCTGACCTAGAAGAAACTTAAACACAAACAAGTCAGACATGTTTCTGTATGGAAATATGTGTAAGGGGGAAGGAATCACCTCAGCGTTTGCTACAGGAAGGACACCATAGACAGGTAGAGATATTCACACTTACAGGGAGCCCGCAATATAATTCTTCTACATAGGACAGATAGCGACAGATTTATGGTCAATGACTACTCCCAGCAAGCTCCATCTCCTGCCCTATAGTCCTGGAGGACACCCAGGGAGCTCCATCACCTGCCCTATAGTCCTGGAGGACACCCAGGGAGCTCCATCACCTGCCCTATAGTCCTGGAGGACACCCAGCGAGCTCCATCACCTGCCTGACAGTCCTGGAGGACACCCAGGGAGCTCCATCACCTGCCCTATAGTACTGGAGGACACCCAGCGAGCTCCATCACCTGCCTGACAGTCCTGGAGGACACCCAGGGAGCTCCATCACCTGCCTGACAGTCCTGGAGGACACTCGGAAAGCTCAGTCTCTTGTCTTCAGAACTGCGTCCCCTGACAGACACTGCAGGCCGGGACAATGTCTCTTCTGGAAAATTATAACAACGCTTTTTACTTTGAAAATTCCAGACGAACCGTAATCATGGAGAGAATAATGAAGAAGAGGTTCTACATGTAAGTACAGGGAGCAGAGAGCTCATTGTCTGTACCTCTCACCTGGTCATGTTCTCTGCTCTCCATGTCTCTCTCTGCTCTCCATGTCTCTCTGTCGTGCTCTCTGCTCTCCATGTCTCTCTGTCATGCTCTCTGCTCTCCATGTCTCTCTGTCATGCTCTCTGCTCTCCATGTCTCTCTGTCATGCTCTCTGCTCTCCATGTCTCTCTGTCATGCTCTCTGCTCTCCATGTGTCTGTGTCGTGCTCTCTGCTCTCCATGTCTCTCTGTCATGCTCTCTGCTCTCCATGTCTCTCTGTCATGCTCTCTGCTCTCCATGTCTCTCAGTTGTGCTCTCTGCTCTCCATGTCTCTCTGTTGTGCTCTCTGCTCTCCATGTCTCTCTGTCGTGCTCTCTGCTCTCCATGTCTCTGTCGTGCTCTCTGCTCTCCATGTCTCTCTGTCGTGCTCTCTGCTCTCCATGTCTCTCTGTCGTGCTCTCTGCTCTCCATGTCTCTGTCGTGCTCTCTGCTCTCCATGTCTCTCTGTCGTGCTCTCTGCTCTCCATGTGTCTGTGTCGTGCTCTCTGCTCTCCATGTGTCTGTGTCGTGCTCTCTGCTCTCCATGTCTCTCTGTTGTGCTCTCTGCTCTCCATGTCTCTCTGTCGTGCTCTCTGCTCTCCATGTCTCTCTGTTGTGCTCTCTGCTCTCCATGTCTCTCTGTCGTGCTCTCTGCTCTCCATGTGTCTGTGTTGTGCTCTCTGCTCTCCATGTCTCTTTGTCATGCTCTCTGCTCTCCATGTCTCTCTGTCGTGCTCTCTGCTCTCCATGTGTCTGTGTTGTGCTCTCTGCTCTCCATGTGCATAGTTGCCAACAGTCCCGATTTTGCCAGGACTGTCCCGGATTTGACAGGGCAGACCCGGCAAATAAATGTCCTGGGAATGTCCCTGCAAGCCCCCCCTGAAGTAACGCCCCGCCCCCGTAATGGCCCCAATGCAAATATATAATCATAATAAGTAAAGCTGTCAGTATTGGCTGGAGGCTGTATATTCTGCCTCCAGCCAGTAGATGTCGCTCTCTCCTCCCAGCTACAGGGTCTGGCAGGAACGTTACTCCTGCCTCTGGGCTAGAGGAGCCTGAAGGAAATGAAGATGGCCGTGTGCTGCAGGGAGACAAGTACTGAGGAGCCCAGATAAGGGGGATGATGGCGGAGGAAAAGCTATATACACTGGTGTGAGAGGAGAATAGTGATCAGAGCTGTGACTGGTATATACTGTATACATAGCTCTGATTAACAGTCCCTCACACCAATGTATATAGCTATATACCTCCTTCAGCATCATCCCCCTCATGTGGGCTCCTCGGTATACCATCGGTCTCACAGCACACTTTATTATACTGGTGGTATACTGAGGGGCCACATGGGGGGGAGGATGCTGAAGGAAGTAAAGCCCCAGTCACCCCCAAGTCTGCTCCAGTCACCCCCCAGTCTGCTCCAGTCACCCCCCAGTCTGCCCCAGTCACCCCCAGTCTGCTCCAGTCACCCACCCCAGTCTGCTCCAGTCACCCCCCAGTCTGCCCCAGTCACCCCCCAGTCTGCCCCAGTCACCCACCCCAGTCTGCTCCAGTCACCCACCCCAGTCTGCTCCAGTCACCCACCCCAGTCTGCTCCAGTCACCCACCCCAGTCTGCTCCAGTCACCCACCCCAGTCTGCTCCAGTCACCCACCCCAGTCTGCTCCAGTCACCCACCCCAGTCTGCTCCAGTCACCCACCCCAGTCTGCTCCAGTCACCCACCCCAGTCTGCTCCAGTCACCCACCCCAGTCTGCTCCAGTCACCCACCCCAGTCTGCTCCAGTCACCCACCCCAGTCTGCTCCAGTCACCCACCCCAGTCTGCTCCAGTCACCCACCCCAGTCTGCTCCAGTCACCCACCCCAGTCTGCTCCAGTCACCCACCCCAGTCTGCTCCAGTCACCCACCCCAGTCTGCTCCAGTCACCCACCCCAGTCTGCTCCAGTCACCCACCCCAGTCTGCTCCAGTCACCCACCCCAGTCTGCTCCAGTCACCCACCCCAGTCTGCTCCAGTCACCCACCCCAGTCTGCTCCAGTCACCCACCCCAGTCTTCTCCTTTCACCCACCCCAGTCTGCTCCAGTCACCCCCCAGTCTGCCCCAGTCACCCCAGTCTGCTCCAGTCACCCCCCCCATTCTGCTCCAGTCACCCCTCAGTCTGCTCCAGTCACCCCCCCCAGTCTGCTCCAGTCACCCCCCCCAGTCTGCTCCAGTCACCCCCCAGTCTGCTCCAGTCACCCCCCCCAGTCTGCTCCAGTCACCCCCCCCAGTCTGCTCCAGTCACCCCCCCCAGTCTGCTCCAGTCACCCCCCAGTCTGCTCCAGTCACCCCCCAGTCTACTCCAGTCACATACACACACCCCCCGTCTGCTCCAGTCACTCCCCAGTCTGCTCCAGTCACACCCCCCCCCTGTCTGCTCCAGTCACCCCCCCCCCCCGTCTGCTCCAGTCACTCCCCAGTCTACTCCAGTCACCCCCCCAGTCTGCTCCAGTCACACCTCCCCCCCCGTCTGCTCCAGTCACTCCCCAGTCTACTCCAGTCACTCCCCAGTCTGCTCCAGTCACTCCCCAGTCTGCCCATTGACTCCAAAAACATCAAAAAGATGTGACTGTTTATTGTAAAAAACAATGATTAAAATGCGACAGACTCCTAGTCTTCCGAAATATCACATGAGGATTTTTTGCAATTATCGTTTTCACGATGGGGTCATTCAAAAGAATTGCCCAGTTGTTTTGTAAACATTCTTTAATTTTCTGAGCTTCGCAATTATATTCTGTAATAACGTCCAAATCTTCCATTATTCGCTTTAGCTCTAGTCTTTTTATTTTTAGCCTCATTTTCCCCTCATTTTTGTCAGTAGTTGTCCCTGTGTAGTGCACTTGTTCATATTATATGCTTTTTTTAATTATTTTGGCAGGATAGCCTTTCTTAATTAATCTATCATTTAAAATCCTGGATTGTTGTATATAATCTCTCTCGTGACTGCAGTTTTTCCTTATGCGCTGGTAGTGCCCAAAAGGCACAATTTTTAACCATAGAGGAAGATGACAGCGGAAAGAAACCCAACGCTCCAGTCACCCCCAATCTGCTCTAGTCACCCCTAGTCTGCCCCAGCTACCCCTAGTCTGCTCCAGTCACCCCTAGTCTGCCCCAGCTACCCCTAGTCTGCTCCAGTCACCCCTAGTCTGCCCCATCTACCCCCAATCTGCTCCAGTCACCCCCAATCTGCTCGAGTCACCCCTAGTCTGCTCCAGTCACCCTCAGTCTGCCCCAGCTACCCCCAGTCTTCCCCAATCACCCCCAATCTGCCCCAGCTACCCCTAGTCTGCTCCAGTCACCCCCAATCTGCTCTAGTCACCCCTAGTCTGCCCCAGCTACCCCCAGTCTCCCCCAGTCACCCTCAGTCTGCCCCATCTACCCCCAATCTGCTCCAGTCACCCCCAATCTGCTCCAGTCACCCCTAGTCTGCTCCAGTCACCTTCAGTCTGCCCCAGCTACCCCCAGTCTTCCCCAATCACCCCCAATCTGCTCCAGTCACCCTTAGTTGCCCCAGCTACCCCTAGTCTGCTCCAGTCACCCCAGTCTGCCCCAGCTACCCCCAGTCTTCCTGTCACCCTCAGTCTGCTCCAGTTACGCCAGTCTTCCCCAGCTACCCCCAGTCTGCTCCAGTCATCCCCAGTCTCCCCCAGTCTGCTCCTATCACCCCCAGTCTGCTTCAGTCATCTCCAGTCACCGCCCAATCTGCTCCAGTCACCCCTAGTCTGCCCCAGCTACCCCTAGTCTGCTCCAGTCACCCCAGTCTGCCCCAGCTACCCCCAGTCATCCCCAGTCACCCCCCAATCTGCTCCAGTCACCCCTAGTCTGCCCCAGCTATCTCTAGTCTGCTCCAGTCACCCCAGTCTGCCCCAGCTACCCCCAGTCTTCCCTAATCACCCCCAATCTGCTCCAGTCACCCCTAGTCTGCCCCAGCTACCCCTAGTCTGTTCCAGTCACCCCAGTCTGCTCCAGCTACCCCCAGTCATCCCCAGTCACCCCCCAATCTGCTCCAGTCACCCCTGGTCTGCCCCAGCTACCCCTAGTCTGCTCCAGTCACCCCAGTCTGCCTCAGCTACCCCTAGTCTTCCCCAATCACCCCCAATCTGCTCCAGTCACCCCTAGTCTGCCCCAGCTACCCCTAGTCTGCTCCAGTCATCCCCAGTCTGCCCCAGTCTGCTCCAGTCACCACTAGTCTGCTCTAGCTACCCCCAGTCACCTTCAGTCTGCTCCAGTCACCTCCAGTCTGCTCCAGTCATCCCGTCTCCCCCAGTCTGCTCCAGCTACCCCCAGTCACCCCCAGTCTGCTCCAGTCACCTCTAGTCTGCTCTATCTACTCCCAGTCACCCTCAGTCTGTCCCAGCTACCCCCAGTCTTCCCCAGTCTGCTCCAGTCACCTCCAATCTGCTCCAGTCATCCCGTCTCCCCCAGTCTGCTCCAGCTACCCCCAGTCACCTCTAGTCTGCCCCAGCTACCCCCAGTCACCTCTAGTCTGCCCCAGCTACCCCCAGTCACCCCTAGTCTGCCCCAGCTACCCCCAGTCATCCCCAGTCACCCCCCAATCTGCTCCAGTCATCCCGTCTCCCCCATTCTGCTCCAGCTACCCCCAGTCACCTCTAGTCTGCCCCAGCTACCCCCAGTCACCCCTAGTCTGCCCCAGCTACCCCCAGTCATCCCCAGTCACCCCCCAATCTGCTCCAGTCACCCCTAGTCTGCCCCAGCTATCTCTAGTCTGCTCCAGTCACCCCAGTCTGCCTCAGCTACCCCTAGTCTTCCCCAATCACCCCCAATCTGCTCCAGTCACCCCTAGTCTGCCCCAGCTACCCCTAGTCTGCTCCAGTCATCCCCAGTCTGCCCCAGTCTGCTCTAGCTACCCCCAGTCACCTTCAGTCTGTCCCAGCTACCCCCAGTCTGCTCCAGTCACCTCCAGTCTGCTCCAGTCATCCCGTCTCCCCCAGTCTGCTCCAGCTACCCCCAGTCTGCTCCAGTCACCTCTAGTCTGCTCTATCTACCCCCAGTCACCCTCAGTCTGTCCCAGCTACCCCCAGTCACCTCGTGTCTGCCCCAGCTACCCCCAGTCACCCCTAGTCTGCCACAGCTACCCCCAGTCATCCCCAGTCACCCCCCAATCTGCTCCAGTCACCCCTAGTCTGCCCCAGCTACCCCCAGTCATCCCCAGTCACCCCCCAATCTGCTCCAGTCACCCCAGTCTGCCCCAGCTACCCCCAGTCATCCCCAATCACCCCCAATCTGCTCCAGTCACCCCTAGTCTGCCCCAGTCTGCCCCAGCTACCCCCAGTCTTCCTGTCACCCTCAGTCTGCTCCAGTCACGCCAGTCTTCCCCATCTACCCCCAGTCTGCTCCAGTCATCCCCAGTCTCCCCCAGTCTGCTCCCATCACCCCCAGTCTGCTCCAGTCACCCCCCAGTCTGCTCCAGTCACCACTAGTCTGCCCCAGCTACCCCTAGTCTGCTCCAGTCACCCCAGTCTGCCCCAGCTACCCCCAGTCTTCCCCAATCACCCACAATCTGCTCCAGTCACCCCTAGTCTGCCCCAGCTACCCCTAGTCTGCTCCAGTCACCCCAGTCTGCCTCAGCTACCCCCAGTCTTCCCCAATCACCCCCAATCTGCTCCAGTCACCCCTAGTCTGCCCCAGCTACCCCTAGTCTGCTCCAGTCACCCCAGTCTGCCCCAGCTACCCCCAGTCGTCTTCCCCAATCACCCACAATCTGCTCCAGTCACCCCTAGTCTGCCCCAGCTACCCCTAGTCTGCTCCAGTCACCCCAGTCTGTCCCAGCTACCCCCAGTCTTCCCCAATCACCCCCAATCTGCTCCAGTCACCCCTAGTCTGCCCCAGCTACCCCTAGTCTGCTCCAGTCACCCCAGTCTGTCCCAGCTACCCCCAGTCATCCCCAGTCACCCCCAATCTGCTCCAGTCACCCCAGTCTGCCCCAGCTACCCCCAGTCATCCCCAATCACCCCCAATCTGCTCCAGTCACCCCTAGTCTGCCCCAGTCTGCCCCAGCTACCCCCAGTCTTCCTGTCACCCTCAGTCTGCTCCAGTCACGCCAGTCTTCCCCAGCTACCCCCAGTCTTCCCCAGCTACCCCCAGTCTGCTCCAGTCATCCCCAGTCTCCCCCAGTCTGCTCCCATCACCCCCCAGTCTGCTCCAGTCACCACTAGTCTGCCCCAGCTACCCCTAGTCTGCTCCAGTCACCCCAGTCTGCCTCAGCTACCCCTAGTCTGCCCCAGCTACCCCCAGTCTTCCCCAATCACCCACAATCTGCTCCAGTCACCCCTAGTCTGCCCCAGCTACCCCTAGTCTGCTCCAGTCACCCCAGTCTGCCTCAGCTACCCCCAGTCTTCCCCAATCACCCCCAATCTGCTCCAGTCACCCCTAGTCTGCCCCAGCTACCCCTAGTCTGCTCCAGTCACCCCAGTCTGCCCCAGCTACCCCCAGTCGTCTTCCCCAATCACCCACAATCTGCTCCAGTCACCCCTAGTCTGCCCCAGCTACCCCTAGTCTGCTCCAGTCACCCCAGTCTGTCCCAGCTACCCCCAGTCTTCCCCAATCACCCCCAATCTGCTCCAGTCACCCCTAGTCTGCCCCAGCTACCCCTAGTCTGCTCCAGTCACCCCAGTCTGTCCCAGCTACCCCCAGTCATCCCCAGTCACCCCCCAATCTGCTCCAGTCACCCCTAGTCTGCCCCAGCTACCCCTAGTCTGCTCCAGTCACCCCAGTCTGCCCCAGCTACCACCAGTCATCCCCAGTCACCCACTAATCTGCTCCAGTCACCCCTAGTCTTCCCCAGCTACCGCTAGTCTGCTCCAGTCACCCCAGTCTGCCCCAGCTACCCCCAGTCTTCCCCAATCACCCCAATCTGCTCCAGTCACCCCTAGTCTGCCCCAGCTACCCCTAGTCTGCTCCAGTCACCCCAGTCTCCCCCAGTCTGCTCCCATCACCCCCAGTCTGCTCCAGTCATCCCCAGTCACCCCCCAGTCTGCTCCAGTCACCACTAGTCTGCCCCAGCTACCCCTAGTCTGCTCCAGTCACCCCAGTCTGCCCCAGCTACCCCCAGTCTTCCCCAATCACCCACAATCTGCTCCAGTCACCCCTAGTCTGCCCCAGCTACCCCTAGTCTGCTCCAGTCACCCCAGTCTGCCTCAGCTACCCCCAGTCTTCCCCAATCACCCCCAATCTGCTCCAGTCACCCCTAGTCTGCCCCAGCTACCCCTAGTCTGCTCCAGTCACCCCAGTCTGCCCCAGCTACCCCCAGTCTTCCCCAATCACCCACAATCTGCTCCAGTCACCCCTAGTCTGCCCCAGCTACCCCTAGTCTGCTCCAGTCACCCCAGTCTGCCCCAGCTACCCCCAGTCTTCCCCAATCACCCCCAATCTGCTCCAGTCACCCCTAGTCTGCCCCAGCTACCCCTAGTCTGCTCCAGTCACCCCAGTCTGCCCCAGCTACCACCAGTCATCCCCAGTCACCCCCTAATCTGCTCCAGTCACCCCTAGTCTTCCATAGCTACCCCTAGTCTGCTCCAGTCACCCGTCTGCCCCAGCTACCCCCAGCCTTCCCCAATCACCCCCAATCTGCTCCAGTCACCCCTAGTCTGCCCCAGCTACCCCTAGTCTGCTCCAGTCACCCCGGTCTGCCCAAGCTACCACCAGTCATCCCCAGTCACCCCCTAATCTGCTCCAGTCACCCCTAGTCTTCCCCAGCTACCCCTAGTCTGCTCCAGTCACCCCAGTCTGCCCCTGCTACCCCCAGTCTTCCCCAATCACCCCCAATCTTCTCTAGTCACCCCTAGTCTGCCCCAGCTACCCCTAGTCTGCTCCAGTCACCCCAGTCTGCCCCAGCTACCCCCAGTCTTCCCCAATCACCCCCAATCTTCTCCAGTCACCCCTAGTCTGCCCCAGCTACCCCTAGTCTGCTCCAGTCACCCCAGTCTGCCCCAGCTACCCCCAGTCTTCCCCAATCACCCCCAATGTGCTCCAGTCACCCCTAGTCTGCTCCAGTCACCCCAGTCTGCCCCAGCTACCCCCAGTCATCCCCAATCACCCCCCAATCTGCTCCAGTCACCCCAGTCTGCCCCAGCTACCCCCAGCCTTCCTGTCACCCTCGGTCTGCTGCAGTCACGCCAGTCTTCCCCAGCTACCCCCAGTCTGCTCCAGTCACCACTAGTCTGCTCTAGCTACTCCCAGTCACCCTCAGTCTGTCCCAGCTATCCCCAGCCATCCCCAGTTTGCCTCAGTCATCCCCAGTCTACCCCAGCTACCCCCATTCATCCCCAGTTTGCCCCAGCTACCAAGTTTTCAAGGCTTCATGGGGCCCATGACACCTAGATACACTCCTGCCCCTCATTTGTTCCTGTACTACTACACCCCTCATCTGTACCTGTAGTACTACACCCCTCATCTGTACCTGTACTACTACTACACCCCTCATCTGTACCTGCACTACTACACCCCTCATCGGTACCTGTACTACTACACCCCTCATCTGTACCTGTAGTACTACACCCCTCATCTGTATCTGTAGTACTACACCCCTCATCTGTACCTGTAGTACTACTACACCCCTCATCTGTACCTGTACTACTACACCCCTCATCTGTACCTGTAGTACTACTACACCCCTCATCTGTACCTGTAGTACTACACCCCTCATCTGTACCTGTACTACTACACCCCTCATCTGTACCTGTACTACTACACCCCTCATCTGTTCCTGTACTACTAAACCCCTTATCTGTTCCTGTACTACTACACTACACCCCTCATATATTCCTCTACTACTACACCGCTCATCTATTCCTGTACTACTACACCCCTTATCTGTACCTGTACTACTACTACACCCCTCATCTATTCCTGTACTACTACAACCCCATCTATTCCTGTACTACTACTACTACACCCCTTATCTGTACCTGTACTACTACTACACCCCTTATCTGTTCCTGTACTACTACTACTACACCCCTCATCTATTCCTGTACTACTACTACACCCCTCATCTGTACCTGCACTACTACTACACCCCTCATCTATTCCTGTACTACTACACCCCTCATATATTCCTGTACTACTACTACTACACCCCTCATCTATTCCTGTACCACTACTACACCCCTCATCTGTACCTGTACTACTACTACACCCCTCATCTGTACCTGTACTACTACTACAACTACTACTACACCCCTCATCTGTACCTGTACTACTACTACAACTACTACTACACCCCTCATCTGTACCTGTACTACTACTACAACTACTACTACACCCCTTATCTGTACCTGTACTACTACTACACCCCTCATCTATTCCTGTACTACTACACCCCTCATCTATTCCTGTACTACTACACCCCTCATCTATTCCTGTACTACTACTACACCCCTCATCTATTCCTGTACTACTACACCCCTCATCTATTCCTGTACTACTACTACTCCCCTCATCCTTTTTTGTTGTTTTGACTGTGAAGTTCTAACTGGAAAATTCTGAAAAAAAGACTAAAACACTGGTGACAAGACCCCGTAAACCGCACCTATGGTAAGCCACCCCCACAGAGACAACACCCACAATGAGCCACATCCCTTGTTGTCAATGATAAGGTGTCCCTGGAAAAAAAATTCAAATGTTGGCAACTATGCATGTCTCTCTCAGTGCTCGCTGCTCTCTATGTATCTCTCTCTGCTCTCCATGTGTCTCTCTCTTCTCTCTCAGTGCTCGCTGCTCTCTATGTGTCTTTCTCTGTTCTCCATGTGTCTCTCTCTGCTCTCCATGTATCTCTGTTGTGCTCTCTGCTCTCCATGTATCTCTGTTGTGCTCTCTTCTCTCCATGTGTGTCTCTCTGCTCGCCATGTGTCTCTCTGCTCGCCATGTGTCTCTCTCTGCTCTCCATGTGTCTCTCTGCTCTCCATGTGTCTCTCTGCTCTCCATGTGTCTCTCTGCTCTCCATGTGTCTCTCTGCTCTCCATGTCTCTCTCTGCTCTCCATGTGTCTCTCTCTGCTCTCCATGTGTCTTTCTTCTCTCCATGTGTCTCTCTCTGCTCTCCATGTCTCTCTCTGCTCTCCATGTGTCTCTCTCTGCTCACCATGTGTCTCTCTCTGCTCTCCATGTCTCTCTCTGCTCACCATGTGTCTCTCTCTGCTCTCCATGTGTCTCTCTCTGCTCACCATGTGTCTCTCTCTGCTCTCCATGTGTCTCTCTCTGCTCTCCATGTGTCTCTCTCTGCTCTCCATGTGTCTCTCTGCTCTCCATGTGTCTCTCTGCTCTCCATGTGTCTCTCTCTTCTCTCCATGTGTCTCTCTCTGCTCTCCATGTCTCTCTCTGCTCTCCATGTGTCTCTCTGCTCTCCATGTGTCTCTCTCTGCTCTCCATGTGTCTCTCTCTGCTCTCCATGTCTCTCTCTGCTCTCCATGTGTCTCTCTCTGCTCTCCATGTGTCTCTCTCTGCTCTCCATGTCTCTCTCTGCTCTCCATGTGTCTCTCTCTGCTCTCCATGTCTCTCTCTGCTCTCCATGTGTCTCTCTCTGCTCTCCATGTGTCTCTCTCTGCTCTCCATGTGTCTCTCTCTGCTCTCCATGTGTTTCTCTCTGCTCTCCATGTGTCTCTCTCTGCTCACCATGTGTCTCTCTCTGCTCACCATGTGTCTCTCTCTGCTCACCATGTGTCTCTCTCTGCTCTCCATGTGTAGTGTCCCAGCACAGTAACTATAAGATTTTCATAAAGGGGATGAAGGAAAACTGTACTGTGTGTTTTCCCCACTAGGTGTCACTTCTGTATTTTTTGTATGTCTTATATTGTGCACAGCTGAAGGAAGCAATGGGTTAAACTATCTTTATCACATGTTTATTCTTCTCCTATGGTAGGTGCAGGCATCTTCCCTCCTTTCTCCCCCCTATCACAGCTACTCTTACTCTCACACACAGCCCCACCAATCACCAGCAGGGTTAATTCGTCCCTATAAAAGCAGAATAGTTCCTGGTGGGAGGGTCTTCTTCTTTAGTCAGTGGAGAGAGAGACAGAGAGAGAGAGAGCGGCTCCTGCTGCAGTGAAGCCAGGGCTTGGCTCAGGCCAGGGCCCTCGTCAGGGACCAAGAGACTTAGAGATTTTTTTATGCAAGTAGTCACTGCTAGTGTGGTGAGCCCCCGGATAGTGTTATAGCAGTGGGACGGACGGTCACTTGCTAGATGGAAGTGTGATGCCACTCCTGTGGTGAATTGCAGAGATACAGCTGAACCTTAAAGAGAACCTATCATCTAAATTTCACTGTCCCTAATATTAAAGTATATCTTTCCCTAAGTCTATCTATGAAGATACAGACTGCCTTTGCAGTCTGTATCTTATGCTTTACCTACTCTTTCGTATCTGTGTAAGCAAGGCCGGGCGCCGCCATCTTGATGACGTCATTTGCGTTCCACCATTGGAACGCAAGTTGCGTCATCAAGATGGCGGCGCCTGGCCTTGCTTGCACAGAAACAGAGGATTAGGTAAAGTAGAAGATACAGACTGTAAAGGCAGTCTGTATCCTTATGAAGTCTACTTATGAAGATACAGACTGCCTTTGCAGTCTGTATCTTATGCCTTACCTACTACTTCGTGCCGGTGCAGCAGGGCCGGCGCCGCCATCTTGATTACGTCTTTGCGTTCCACCGCTGGAACGCAAGTTACGTCATCAAGATGGCGGCGCCGGCCTTGCTGCACAGAACAGAGTAAGTAAAGTAGAAGATACAGACTGTAAAGGCAGTCTGTATCTTCATGAAGTCTATTTATGAAGATACAGACTGTCTTTACAGTCTGTATCTTCTACTTTACCTAATCCTCTGTTCTGTGCAGCAAGGCCGGCGCCGCCATCTTGATGACGTAACTTGCGTTCCAGCGGTGGAACGCAAAGACGTAATCAAGATGGCGGCGCCGGCCCTGCTGCACCGGCACAGAGTAGTAGGTAAGGCATAAGATACAGACTGCAAAGGCAGTCTGTATCTTCATAAATAGACTTCATGAAGATACAGACTGCCTTTACAGTCTTATACTTTACCTAATCCGCTTGTTTGGTGTAGCTAGGCCGGGGGGGGGGGGGGGCGCCATCTTGAAGACGTGACTTGCGTTCCAGCGGTGAAACGCAAGTGACGTCATCAAGATGGCGGCGCCCCCACCGGCCTTGCTGCCGCTCTGCATGACGGGAGTTTCCTGTCTCGCGCCGGCTCTTTTGAAAAGAGCCGGCGCGAGGCAGGAAAGTAAAACAGAAATATTTAAAAAACGCAGCTTTAAAATTAATTAATTATATTTACAAATATTGTTAAAATTAGGATTTACATCTAATTAGGGAATAAAAAAAATTCATTTTCGCCCGTGATTGGTTCTCTTTAAGATCTTGTCATACAATCATACATCTCCTTTGTGAACGTGCATTTCTTGAGTTATTACAGTTCTATTCCTATAAACTGCAAAAGGTCCCCTGTCAGGAAAAATACGAAATAGTACGCATCTGTTTTATAGTGATTAAACATACATCTCATTTGTGTACGTGCATTTCTTAAGTTATTACAGTTCTATTCTTATAAGCTACAAAAGGTCCCCTGTCAGGAAAAATATTAAATAGTAGACATCTGTTAAACACTGATTAAACGTACATCTCCTCTGTGAACGTGTATTTCTTGAGTTATTACAGCTCTATTCCTATAAGCTAATAAACGTCCTCTGTCCGTCAGGAAAAATACTAAATAGTAGACATCTGTTAAACAGTGATTAAACGTACATCTCCTTTGTGTACGTCCAGCTGACATACCTTCTTTGTCCGTCATAAAAAAAATATGGAATACTTTACATCTGTTATTCCCAGTAATTAATTGTACATCTGATTTGTGTACGTGTATTTATGGAGAGTGGGAAGATCTGTTGTTTTTTTTTTTTAGTCCTATAAAGGGCTCCAATATGCAAGGTCTGTATGCACCCTCAAAACCAAAAATGGTATAAGGGGGAAAGATGTCAAAAAGAACCCCCCATCCAACAGATAAAAGACCAAATATAAGAAAATTATTGTTCTTTATTAAATATATTTCAAAAAATCAACAATAATAAAATACATATAATGGGAGCTGGAGCCTATACAAATGACCCGGTGACCCGGTTACATCATTTCCGGTTTCGCTGGGGATACACAGGACGGCTTTTAATTACAAGCCTGCACCGGCACATGTGTGGGGATATATACCTGATTGGTCTAATGGGATATAAAAAGAGAGAGATCAGCACTTGTGACATCCCCCTCGATAAAGCGAAACGCGTGTCGGGTGAGTGGTGCGGTGGTTCCATGTGCTAGGGACACACTAGGCGGTAATGTATATTGATTCCTGATGTGATCCATTCACCCTTATCCACTGTGAGTTATATTACTTGTCCTATATATGCCCAGTGCACATGGATGTAAATTACCTATTGATTTGTATTTATTTTCTTATGTATCATGTAATGTAATTCACTCCTATCCACCCTGTTGTTGGGGATTTGTATCGGCTCCAGCTCCCATTATGTGTATTTTATTATTGTTGATTTCTTGAAATATACTTAATAAAGAACCATAATTTTCTTCTATTTGGTCTTGCTTCTATCTGTTGGATGGGGGGGGGGTTCTTTTTAACATCTTTCCCCTCATACCATTTTAGGTTTTGATCTTTTTTTTTTTTTTTTATCTTCTATCTAAGATTTCATATCTATCTTGTGAACATGGTGAGAACCAGAGGTGGTGAGCGAGCAGTATCAGGTGTAAGAAGGGGAGATAGAGGTAGAGCGCCAGGTAGTGCTTCCGCCACGTTCTGGCCCTGGCATGTTCCCAGTATCAGATGCCTAGCAGGCATTTCTTTGCAAGAAAAGCTGTCCCTGCCCTGGCCCAGCACATTGCAGAAAATATCTCAAGCCCGTTGGCTGCGTCTGTGTCCACCAAGGTCCATCTGACTACAGACACATGGACCAGTGCTCCGGCCAACTTACAAGCGAGAACATCGTCAGTAGTAGGACCGTCAGGCCTGTCCTCCCTTGCTCGGTTTCCTGTGCGCCTTATTAATAAACAGCGTCGTCAATCTGTTCTTCAGTGGTTATCGGCCCTTGAATCAAGTGCTTTGACCTCCTCTGCATCTCAGTCACGGCCACAAATGTCATCATCATCCTCGTCAGTCCAACTGTAAGCAAACATGGGTAGAATGTCTCTACCCAATATACAGACCACTGAAAATAATCCACATTCTGAAGAGCTTTTTGACCACACAATGCAGTTGGGGTCAGAAGGCGGCTCAAAAGATCAAGAGGCCAAAGAGGATGATTTAGTCTGCTCTGACGCCCAATTGCTGATGCCCTCAGAGGAGGATCAGGAAGCTGGCCGTCAGAAATACCGAGCGGTCAGCAATGCCTGAAAGTGCCTGTGGCTTCTAGCCCGCAGTTTGAGCATGTAGACTGTCAGATAGAGGAAGTCACCTGTCATGACAATAATGATGATGATGATGATGACATTGCGGATCCAACTAGGTCTTTGGAGCGACAGCTGCCGAGGGCATTATCAGTGGAGGATGAGGTAGTTACACTGCGGGTCCCACCTAAGAAAGGGAGAGGGCGGTCGCACAAGTCTGCTGATATTACTGCGCCAGCCGTGGTCAGTGGCGGCAGTGGGGAGACCAGTAGTAGGTTTTCACCGTCTAAGAGGTCCTGAACCTGTGAAGCCTGGGCCTTTTTTGATCAAGCCTCTGATTCTCTGACTGAGTTGGTATGTCATATTTGCCGGCAACGCTTCAGTAGAGGAAAAAATAAAAAGTGTTTAAGTACCACGAGCATGAACAGGCACATGCAGGGAAAGCATGAATTGCTGTGGAATAGTCGCTCTGAGAAAAAAGGCTACACAGGTCCTGAGCTTCCAACTAGCGTCACATCTACAGCCTCCGCCTCCACTTCCAAGGCAAAGCCTCCCTCTTCTGCTGATGTGCCGATGCAGCACTATCAAGCACCATCTCCAAACAAAGATCCTGTCGGCCGCTCTCCACCGCCACCAACACAGCTGACACCTTCTCCTACCACCAGTATGACCTGCACGCCGTACAGCTGCCAGTCCGGCAGCCAGCCTTCTGTGTACCAGGTGTGGGAGCATGAGAAATGCTTTCACCCCAACCATCCCAAAGCCAAAAAACTTAATGTCAGCATTGCCAGGCTGTTGGCTTTGGAAACGTTGCCTTTCTGCCTGGTGGACACAGTTGGCTTCCGCCACGTTCTGGCCCTGGCATGTCCCCAGTATCAGATGCCTAGCAGGCAAGAAAAGCTGTCCCTGCCCTGGCCCAGCACGTTGCAGAAAATATCTCAAGCATGTTGGCTGCATCTGTGTCCACCAAGGTCCATCTGACTACAGACACATGGACCCGTAAGCACGGTCAAGGTCACAGCTAGCGTTCCAAATGTTTTAACAGAATATATTTTTGAAAAATACACCTGTATGAACGTGATGCGCACTACATACAGCCTCTGTCTCATCATCCCTTTTGTAGGCCTCAAAATGGTTAAATGCCTCTTTCTCTCCTGCTACCTGATTTAGTTGAACCGCAACCTCCGTGTTTCTCGCTGGGCTGTTCTCGCTGGCACCAATGGTACCAATTTATCCTCAGTGGGTAAAAAGTGGGTAATCTTTGACAGTCTGCATTGCAGATCCACTTTTTTTTGCATCTGTTAGATGTATCGATGTTTCTTACAGAGGAGGTTGTGGTCTAATTTTATCCTAAATGGGTACAGAGCCCATTTTGACAGTCTGCATTGCAGATCCACTTTATTTAAAATTATCTCGTCATCTGTTAAAGCCAAATTTTAGGCTATGAGTTGTTCCATGTTAACAGTGTACTCTTCTGGAGGATAATTACAGTTTCTCCTACATATAGGTGTCAAAACTAACCGGGACATCTCCCATTGAGGGGTGTCCTCTGCCTTCCTTTCATTTTTTAGCTCTTTCAAAGGCAGAAGCCAGCAGCTCAGTAAAGGCCAATTTATCAGCTGTTTTTTTAAAGGGAATCTGTCACCCCCCGTGCCGGAGTGACAGGCTCCCGACCCCCCGCAACAGCCCCCTATACTCACCTGATCCCGCCAGGTCCCGCTTCTGGATCCGGTCAGGTCACAGAGATCTCAGCCGCTGCAGCCCGGCGCGCGTGCTGAGAGATAAGTCCAACGCTCATAGAGAATGACGGAGAGTCCAGCGCTCCGTCATTCTCTATGAGCATTGGACTCATCTCTCAGCGTGCGCGCCGGGCTGCAGCGGCTGAGATCTCCGTGACCCGACCGGATCCAGAAGCGGGACCCGGCGGGATCAGGTGAGTATAGGGGGCTGTAGCGGAGGGTCGGGAGCTTGTCACCCTGGCACGGGGGGTGACAGGTTCCCTTTAATCTTCAATTTCAAATCAAATCAAAAGAACAGGCATTGAAAATGCAGCATGGTCATAGTGATAGTTTAGAACATCTTAACATTCTCCCAGTTCTCTTCTGTATTTCAGGTATACATAGTAACAGCTATCCTTTTCATTAATTTCCTTTCTAAAGAGAGTTGAGCATAATGTTTCTCTAGTGTGGTTAATGACTCATCAAACACAGGAGTTTGTGGTTTGATATTATCCTGAGTGGGTACAGAGCCCATTTTTGACAGTCTGCATTGTAGAGCCACTCTTTTTTTTTCAATAATCTCTTCATCTGTTAGATGTATGTTGTTAAAGCCAAATTTTAGGCTATGAGTTCTTCCATGTTTACAGTGTACTCTTCTGGAGGATAATTACAGTTTCTCCTACATAAAGGTGTCAAAATTAACCCGGACATCCCCCATTGAGGGGTGTCCTCTGCCTTCCTTTCATTTTGTAGCTCTTTCAAAGGCAGAAGCCAGCAGCTCGGTAACGGACACTTTATTGGCTGTTTTTTTAATCTTCAATTTCAAAGCACATCAAAAGAACAGACAGTGAAAATGCAGCATGGTCATAGTAATGCTTGAGCTCAGTGATTGCTGTGTTTTGCAAATTGAATACTCCCAAGAGCCACAAAATCCATTTATGTTTTTAGGTTGAAAAAGTCACTGTTTAGCAGGTAGGATCAATCAGGTTGGTAGAGGTGGTAGCAGGGCCGGACTGGGACTAAAAAGCAGCCCTGGCAGTCTAACCCTACCAGCCCACATACAATACCCCCGGTGTTTGCAGTGCCCTCATAGGGTACGATTAACCAAGCAGCCGGGCCGCACAAATGATCATTATATTGCTATTGGCCTGTAAGGAACTTACCTTGTCCGGCTCCAGTGGCGTCTCCTTCCAGCTCGGCTCCGGCTGTCGGCTCGGGAGCGCGCCGCTGCTCCGCCCGCCGGAGCCGAGTGACGTCACGGAGACCCGACGGCGTCCCTAGCAACCGGGGACGCCGTGGGGTCACGTGACCGTCAGCTGGCCGGCCGGCACGCAGCTGATGTGTTTTGCACTCAGGCTGAGTGGCAGGTCGCCCGGCCGCTCAGCCTGCAGTGCACCAGCTGCAGTGAGGCTGGACTCAGGAGGCCGGACCAATCAGCCTTTGGTCCGGGCTCCTGGTCCAGTATAAAGTTTCAGTGTAGCCAGCAGGTTAACGCTGGCTATTAGTTGTTTCTGATCCCAGCTCCCCAGTCCCTTGTATTCTGCTATATCCTTTCTCATTTCAACTTGCCCGGATTCTGACCTTTTTGCCTGTCCCCTGACTCTCCGTTTGGTTCCGATTTTGTACTGCGTTGCTCGTTTGGTTATTGACTCGGCTAGTTGACTTCCCGCTTTGTGTTTGTCTGTCTGTCTGCGTTTTATGTTCTGCACGTATACAGCATAGGGATTGTCTTCGTGGTTGTCCGCGACCGCCTAGGGTCGACCGAGGCAAGTAGGCAGGTGACAGTGGGTGGGGTCAGAGTTAGGGCCCACTGTCTAGTGTCTTATCTTCCCCAGCCACTCGTGACATGGCCACAGTGAGACGTGCAGGCGATAGCAATATATTTTACTGCCCGTACAGCCGATGATTCTGTGTTACGGCCCTTTTACACGGGCAGATTATCAGCCGAAGGAGCATTTCTAGCATTGCCCTTGCCAATAATCAGCTCTTACCGCAATGCAAGCTTTGGCAGACTCTGATTCACTAGGTCACAACCTTTGTCCCTCATTTCATATGGTGACCTCCATCATCATCACAAGAAGGGGAGAAAAAGGACCACGGACACTAATGACAGGAATAAGCATCCACTACCACTACACAAAGAGCGATATAACAGATAATACATAGGGGCACTGTATTATCACACTGCCGACTATAGTACAGACTACAGGACTGATCAGACGCCGTCTCAGGCAGAATCTGCCATTATAGACAATCTCCCACCTTTCTTACCCGCCTCATTCAGTGACGCCTACCTATGGGGCTATCCAGGATTCAAAAAACTGAATACTGATACAGAATAATATCCACCATATAAACACAATTACCAATGATACCAGTATACACAGGGCAAATAATACACCATGACCACTACCATCTTCACAACACAGTAACTGGATAATACCACTTTACTCCCTAAGCAGTGACCATATAGAGGTAGATCCAGCAGACGCAGGTTCTGCAGACATAATAATTGATTATAGTGCAGCTACATCCAGTGACTTACCGGGGGCGTCTTGTCTGTATGAACTGCAAGCGACATTTTTGCTAATCATGGTTGTTCATTTTTCCTTTTCTTCTCCATCCGGCCCGGCTATCACAAAGTCTTCTCCAATCGTCTCCATAGAATCTATCAGACAAACATTTTAGGCTCCTCATTCCAGCACCATGCTATTTTCTATACAAAGTCCTCATGTGTATTGCTTCACATAGTTACATTGCTCCTCTGTGCCCCCATGTATGCAGTTAGCCCCACTTTGAGCCTCTCACTAGTAGCCAGGCCCCTCTATGTTCCCATATATTATTATGCCCCCTTTGTTCCCTATATATTACTGAGCCCCCTCTGTGCTTCTATTTAGCAATAGGCCTTCTGTGTGCTCTGCCCCCATACGGTATTAGGTTACTCTTTTATGCCCCCTATGGTAGTTAGGTCCCTCTGTGTGCAATATAATTTGACCCTCTTTGTGCTCCCATATAGGCTTCCTCCATAACCCCACATAGTATTAGGTCCCCTGTGTTTCTGCATATACTATAGAACCCTCATGCCTCCATATAGTATAGACCCCCTTTGTAAATCAGTCCCCATATATGATAGCCCCCCCCCCCCCCGTTGCAGCAGCCCTATGAAGTATAACCCGCCTTTTCCTGTGCAGCAGCCCCATGTAATATAGCCCCACTCCTTTCCTGTATAGTAGACCCATGTAGTGTAGCCCCCTGTGTAACCCCCATAGTATAAACCCCTCAAAGTACTCTCCACATAGGTTAGGCCCCTTTGTAGCCCCCGCATAGTATAGCCTCCCTTTTGTAGCCCCCAGAGTAGAGACCCCCCAGGTAGCCCCCACATAGTATAGGATCCCCCGTGTAGCCCCCACATAGTATAGGCCCCCTGTGTAGCCCCCCTTAGTATAGACCCCATGTGTAGCCCCCATATTATAGGCCCCTTTTTAGCCGCCGTATTATAGGCCCCTTTTTAGCCCCCCATAGTATAGACCCGCTGTGTAGCCCCCCCACAGTATAGACCCCCTGTGTAGCCCCCCACAGTATAGACCCCTTGTGTAGCCTCCACAGTACAGACCCCCTGTGTAGCCCCCTCATAGTATAGACCCCCTGTGCGGCCAGCCCCCCACAGAATAGACCCCCTGTGCAGCCAGCCAGCCCCCCCATAGTATAGACCCCCTGTGCAGCCAACCAGCCCCCCCATAGTATAGACCCCCGTGCAGCCAGCTCCCCCCCATAGTATAAACTCCCTGTGCAGCCAGCCCCCCATAGTATAGACCCCCTGTGCAGCCAGCCCCCCCCATAGTATAGACCCCCTGTGCAGCCATCCCCCCATATTATAGACCCCCTGTGCAGCCAGCCCCCCATAGTATAGACCCCCTGTGCAGCCAGCCCCCCATATTATAGACCCCCTTTACAGCCAGCCCCCCCATATTATAGACCCCCTGTGCAGCCAGCCCCCCTATAGTATAGACCCCCTGTGCAGCCAGCCCCCCTATAGTATAGACCCCCTGTGCAGCCCCCCCATAGTATAGACCCCTGTGCAGCCAGCTCCCCCATAGTATAGACCCCCTGTGCAGCCAGCCCCCCCCATAGTATAGACCCCCTGTGCAGCCAGCCCCCCCATAGTATAGACCCCTGTGCAGCCAGCCCCCCCATAGTATAGACCCCCTGTGCGCCAGCCCCCCCATAGTATAGATCCCCTGTGCAGCCAGCCCCCCCCATAGTATAGACCCCCTGTGCAGCCAGCCCCCCCATAGTATAGATCCCCTGTGCAGCCAGCCCCCCCCCATAGTATAGACCCCCTGTGCAGCCAGCCTCCCCCATGGTATAGACCCCTGTGCAGCCAGCCCCCCCATAGTATAGACCCCCTGTGCGCCAGCCCCCCCATAGTATAGACCCCCTGTGCAGCCAGCCCCCCCCCATAGTATAGACCCCCTGTGCAGCCAGCCCCCCCATAGTATAGATCCCCTGTGCAGCCAGCCCCCCCCCCATAGTATAGACCCCCTGTGCAGCCAGCCTCCCCCATGGTATAGACCCCTGTGCAGCCAGCCCCCCCATAGTATAGACCCCCTGTGCGCCAGCCCCCCCATAGTATAGATCCCCTGTGCAGCCAGCCCCCCCATAGTATAGACCCCCTGTGCAGCCCCCAGATTGCAGCATTTATGGGAAAAATGAAAAAAAAAAAAAATAGACTCACCTCACCTGGATCCTGGATCTCCCTCTGGCCTGGCAGCTTCTCTTGTAAGTTCAGTGAGCTTCTGAGACGCCGGCCCCAGCCGGAAGCTCACTGATACAGCACCGCCGCGCCCGGACTTCTCCTCTCTACTGCTCAGCGGCTGACATGTGACATGAGGACGTCACATGTCAGCTGCCGAGCGGGAGCGAGAAGTCCAGGCGCCGTGGTGCTGTATCAGTGAGCTTCCGGCTGGGGCCGGCATCTCGGAAGCTCACTGAACTTACAAGAGGTCCGGCGGCCCTTTAACGGCCTCCGGGCCCAGCCCGCCCCTGCCGCGGCAATCGGGCAGCCCAGCGGGCATTTGCCCAGTCTGCCAGATTACCAATCCAGGCCTGGGTGGTAGTAATGGGTGGTTTTTCCATCTAATTCAATTTAAATTTGCTTTCTCTTAGATACTCTTTAAAAGATTTAAAGTGTGAACCTTCAAATCACAGGGTCTCTTACATGGTTTCTATGACAGCCACACCACTGTAGAATGTGTCTGACCAAATAACAGACAAAAAACAAAAAGTGCAGCAGCAACCTACAGGTGCAGGGGCCTACGGTATATACTCCTCCCAGCGTACACACGATAAACACCTGCTCTGTAGATATTAAAAAGTGAGGATCTTAGCAAACTATTTGATCAAACAGAGTGTACCATGTCGCCACGTTAAGGCGTCCTCGAGACATGGTCCCTACTCCAGCATTCTCACACTAGCAATGGCCTCTTCTGGGCTTTATTAAGCTACAACTGGGCAGATAAGCCCAGGAGAGGCCATTGCTAGTGCGAGAATGCTGGAGTAGGGACCATGTCTCGAAGGACACCATAACGTGGCGACATGGTACACTCTTTGATCAAATAGTTTGCTAAGATCCTCACTTATATCTACACAGCAGGTGTTTATCGTGTGTACGCTGGGAGGAGTAAGCAAACACGGGTAGAATGTCTCTACCCAATATACAGACCACTGAAAATAATCCACATTCTGAAGAGCTCTTTGACCACACAATGCAGTTGGGGTCAGAAGGCGGCTCAAAAGATCAAGAGGCCAAAGAGGATGATTTAGTCTGCTCTAGCGCCCAATTGCTGATGCCCTCAGAGGAGGATCAGGAAGCTGGCCATCAGAAATACCGAGCGGTCAGCAATGCCTGAAAGTGCCTGTGGCTTCTAGCCCGCAGTTTGAGCATGTAGACTGTCAGATAGAGGAAGTCACCTGTCATGACAATAATGATGATGATGATGATGATGTCATTGCAGATCCAACGTGGTCTTGCACAAGTCCGCTGATATTACTGCGCCAGCCGTGGTCAGTGGTGGCAGTGGGGAGACCAGTAGTAGGTTTTCACCGTCTAAGAGGTCCTGAACCTGTGAGGCCTGGGCCTTTTTTGATCAAGCCTCTGATTCTCTGACTGAGGTGATATGTTGTATTTACCCGCAAAGCGTCAGTAGAGGAAAAAATAAAAAGTGTTTAAGTACGCTGGGAGGAGTATATACGGTAGGCCCTTGCACCTGTGGGTTGCTGCTGCACTTTTTTTTTTTTTTTTTGTCAGTACTTAAACCACTAGCAGCGTGCAACCTGCAGTGTGAACAGAGTCATAGATGTGCTGCCAAATTTTCCTTTTTTTTTTTTTTTCTGACCAAATAACACACACACATACACACACACACACAATGACAGCGGTGGGTGCTGTGTGCAGGGGAAGCATGCCTGGATGCATCTAACACTAGTGATGAATTTAAATTGAAGCATATGTTTTGGTCTAGCGTGAATAGCTTACTATTCACTCATCAATAAATGAAGTATTTTACCCTCTTAATTTTTTTTCTGTCATTCTTAGAGCCAAATTTTCTTCACTAAGTTGTTCCATGTATCCAGTTTCCTCTTCTCCATGGTAATTCCAGCTTCCCCCTTCGCCTGTATAGGTGTCAAAATTAACTCGAACATCTCCTCATTGACTTTAATGGGGTTCATACCGAACTTCACTACTGTTCGAGGTTCGACTCGAACTCGAACATTTTACTGTTCGCTATTCACTAGTAATACGTACTTTCTGTAGGAAATAACATGTACTATCTGTAGGAAATAATACGTACTATCTGTAGGAAATAACATGTACTATCTGTAGGAAATAACATGTACTTTCTGTAGGAAATAATACGTACTATCTGTAGGAAATAATACGTACTCTGTAAGAAATAACATGTACTATCTGTAGGAAATAATACGTACTCTGTAAGAAATAACATGTACTATCTGTAGGAAATAATACGTACTCTGTAGGAAATAATACGTACTATCTGTAGGAAATAATACGTACTCTGTAGGAAATAATACGTATTCTCTGTAGGAAATAACATGTACTATCTGTAGGAAATAACATGTACTATCTGTAGGAAATAATATGTACTATCTGTAGGAAATAATACGTACTATCTGTAGGAAATAACATGTACTTTCTGTAGGAAATAATACGTACTCTGTAGGAAATAATACGTACTATCTGTAGGAAATAATACGTACTCTGTAAGAAATAACATGTACTATCTGTAGGAAATAATACGTACTATCTGTAGGAAATAATACGTACTCTGTAGGAAATAATATGTATTCTCTGTAGGAAATAACATGTACTATCTGTAGGAAATAATACGTACTATCTGTAGGAAATAATACGTACTATCTGTAGGAAATAACATGTACTATCTGTAGGAAATAATACGTATTCTCTGTTGGAAATAATACGTACTATCTGTAGGAAATAATACGTATTCTCTGTAGGAAATAATACGTATTCTCTGTAGGAAATAATACGTACTATCTGTAGGAAATAATACGTATTCTCTGTAGGAAATAATACGTACTATCTGTAGGAAATAACATGTACTATCTGTAGGAAATAATACGTACTATCTGTAGGAAATAACATGTACTATCTGTAGGAAATAATATGTATTCTCTGTAAGAAATAATACGCACTATGGACATTTATCATTTGCACCTTTTTTTCCGAATATTGTTATCACTGCGCACTGGCTTATATGTTTGCAGCCTAGTCAGGTGTTTATGAATATTCGCATGTTGGTTCACATATATTACCTGCCATAGCTTCCCTGGCACTGCGGACTGGAGTACAGATGCGAATAAATATGCAAATATTCCAAAATGCGCAGATGATAAATCACAGCTAAGTAAATTCTTAATAATAACACGCCACAAAAGTCAATAAGGAAAAAAACAGCCGCAAGCTGTCATAGTCACACATACACCGAGCTACACTGTACAGTAAATCTGACGAAGGTCTGTGCACATCACACATACACCAGAGATTGCTAAGGAGCACAAGGTACGCTGCTTGATACATGTCCCCCTATCTGTAGGAAGTAATAGACACAGTGGCGGCTTGGATTAGGAGCATAATTCGTTCCAGGACGGCGCTTGTAATCCAAATCCACTCTTATACCAAAGCTAATTTTCCCATAAGAAATCACTGATTTGCAGACAATTTGTTCCACACCCGAAATATAATGTTTTTTATTCTGAATAACACATAGAACAGATGAGAAGCAATGAGAAGCAGCTGAATCTGTGATATTATAGGTTACTGTAGAGTATAGCAATCAGCATGTGGTGTATAATGTATAGTAACTGTATAACCCTGATAACACAGCAGCTGGATATGTGATATATAAGTTACTGTACAGTATAGCAATCAGCATGTGGTGTATAATGTATAGTAACTGTATAACCCTGATAACACAGCAGCTGGATATGTGATATATAAGTTACTGTACAGTATAGCAATCAGCATGTGGTGTATAATGTATAGTAACTGTATAACCCTGATAACACAGCAGCTGGATATGTGATATATAAGTTACTGTACAGTATAGCAGCATGTGGTGTATAATGTATAGTAACTGTATAACCCTGATAACACAGCAGCTGGATATGTGATATATAAGTTACTGTACAGTATAGCAATCAGCATGTGGTGTATAATGTATAGTAACTGTATAACCCTGATAACACAACAGCTGGATATGTGATATATAAGTTACTGTGCAGTATAGCAATCAGCATTTGGTATATAATGTATAGTAACTGTATAACCCTGATAACACAGCAGCTGGATATGTGATATATAAGTTACTGTACAGTATAGCAATCAGCATGTGGTGTATAATGTATAGTAACTGTATAACCCTGATAACACAACAGCTGGATATGTGATATATAAGTTACTGTGCAGTATAGCAATCAGAATGTGGTATATAATGTATAGTAACTGTATAACCCTGATAACACAGCAGCTGGATATGTGATATATAAGTTACTGTACAGTATAGCAGCATGTGGTATATAATGTATAGTAACTGTATAACCCTGATAAACAGCAGCAGGTTGTAGATACCGGATGGAGCTGCAGATCCCCATCATGCAGTAGTGTAGTACAACAGGCTAGAATAGAGAAGCAGGGCTGCCGCCAGAGGTCTGTGTGGTCACATGACAGCAATGGGGAAGGGGTGTGTGTTCAGCAGGAACCAATCAGGAAGTGAGAATCACAGAGCTGTGCAGGAGGACAGTGACAGAAATTGTTCTCTACAGCAGTGTGAATGGCTGAGTGTAAGTGCAGGCACATTATATCAGCAGTGTGCAGTAGTGGATTATAATATGTCCTTTTCGGGCGGTAGCCCGGGGCCCTGAGCTCCTAGGGGGACCCATGGCCACCCAAGAAGACTCATACTTTTAGTGGTGTATTGTCTCCTGGTTACAGTTCTGTCATGATTTGCAAAATAAAAATAGCTGCTTTTATCATATTATCTATCCTGTACTATGAACACCAGGCTAGTGCTGCCATAGTTACAGTGGGGGGAGGGGCCCAGGCCTGGTGAACAGCCTATGATAAAGTTAATCCGCCCCTGGCAGTGTGTGTTATTATACTATACTATACAAGGTAAAGACACATTTAGTGATACGTAGATGAATTCCTGTTGGCCTGGTTACTGCGGAGCTGCAGTCAGTGTGGTGGAGCTGTCAGTGCAGTCCATTGGAATGGAGGACAGTTATCTGTGTAATGTCACCATATAAACCCTGTCCACACTGAGCAGACACTCACCCTGTTCTCTCTCTACAGAATTGTTCCCATAGTGCTCAGCGTCCTGGTTATTGACTTGATCATTTTCTGTGCAGGTAAGTGATGTCATGTGACGCACTCTGTATGGCAGCCACCATTACCGCACTGTACACCGCAGGTCTGTCCCCCCACCCCCCCCCCCCAGGGTATAATGCGATGGGGCCACTCCGCAGTGTAGATGGTACTAACAGGCAGGAACCGGGGCAGCTGTAGGGCATAGCGTTGTCACGGTGAAGGCACGAGGGTGATACAGCTAGAAACCAGGCTCCTGACCATGCGGGGATACTGGGCATGCGATTCTTTGTTGCACTTAGTCGGGGCACTGATTAACACACCAATGCCAAGGTTCAGTAACAACGGTGGTTACAATTTTATTGTAACGGTAGTAACCAATAGCAACAGTCTCTTCCGGATGCAACCGGGAATATAATAACCTTGTATGAGCAGAGTAAAGGTGGTGCTGCAATAGTCTGTTGGTGAAGCGTGCCGGATGATGGGAGTAGTGGTGACAATAGAGTAGAGATGCTGGGTGGAATATACGAAGAATGAGTACTTGCGGTAAATAACTTGAGTTGATGAGGAGGTTGAGGACTGGAACGACACCCAGATAAGAGAATACTCTTGGCACTTGAAGCAGGCGGACAGCCAGTAACTGGAGCAGCAGAGCACTGACCACTCTCCTAACAGGGGAGAGAGACGGCAGGGAACACACCTATCCCCTCTGAGGTAGGGAACAGGAACTGAGGACTAGAGGAAGTCACATGACAACCCCTGGCCAAAGCTCGACAGCCATTGGAGTTACCATGGTAACAAGGCACGGTCACGTGATCACCAGCCTTTGCATAACCACTATACAAAAACATGTGCAAAAAGGAATATACAGGAAACCTGAGTATAACCATAGAACCTGAGAGTTGCAGGGGGAGACATGGCAAACAGTTGCAGTGGATATGCTTTCCAGAACAGGAATAGAGAGTCTGTTCTGGGACACTGCAATAATGTATATGGTGTGCTCACTCACCATCGTACAGCGGCATCTGTTTCATCCCAGCTCAGCAGCATCCATACTTTTCATCATGGGTCATGTGATCCCCAGTCTGACCCCCAGAAAATCACAGTGTTTTATATCTCAGAGGAAGGGTGTGTCCTGGGTCAGCTGAATTCCTGTATATTACACTGTGATATAATCATCTGACCCCTCCCCCCATCTAGCTGCTATCTCTATGTACCTACCCTCACACGTTTTGATTTTGCAGCTATTTTCTGTGTTTTTGCGAGCACGGCCTGAAGACTTAAAATCTTACAGAAAGATGCATCAAAACTACACATAATGTGAACTGACACCAACCACCATTCTCTCCTGGATGAGCTCCGGCAGACAGTCATGTGATTAGGTCATCAGAGGAGGTCATTACTCCGCCCCCTTCTATAGCATTATAAGAGGCACTATGGGAAATATAGGCAGCACATGAAATTATTTCTACTAGTAGTCATTAGTGTCCAGCATAACTTGATGTATGACCAGACCAAGGATCAACATCATGGCTGACCATACGCTGGACCACCAAGTAGGGTCACTGTGCGCTCACTCCCCTCCAGGTTTATCCTCCTTCTCGCACATGTATGTTCTCTATAGGGGCTGGACATTCTCTATAGGTGCACATTGAAGACTTTTCTCCGATTTCACCCAACCTGTTTCCCCTGTAAGTCCAGCACAGCAGGGAACGTTTGTTGCATGCGATATTCCATGGCTGTATATGCAGACTGTATGTGTCATCATATACACAGTACAGTTGTATTTTCTATGTCCTTGGATGATATTCGCCTTGTTTCAGACATCAGACACTATAATAACCGCGACCTCCATTCATGCTTCCAGTTTCCATCAATGTGGCGCTGGCCGACGCCTCGGGACAGGTTGGGGACTCTGTCACCCTGCAGTGCACCTTCACCTTGAAGCTATCCCAGTCTATCAGTGTTGTATGGGAGAAGGTGGGAGACACCGGGGACGTGTACAGATACGAGAATGGAGAAGTCTCGCTGAATCAACAGAACCCAAACTTCAGGGGTCGGACATCGCTGTTCCCCAGCCAGCTGCCCGCAGGGAATGCCTCCCTCAGGATCAGTGAGGTGCAGGCGAATGACGCCGGGGTCTACAGATGTACAATCACTAACTCTCTCCGAAAGGTGGAGGGCGAGCTGCGGCTCAATGTGCGAGGTGAGATACTACTACAAGACTCCGCTCACACTTTTACAGGGCTGTTACATACACGGATCCTAACTGATTATGGGGCTTCTAAAGTATAATCCATGATGGGGATGGTGGCAATACTGAGGAGCTGGTGGGGATGGTGGCAGTACTGAGGAGCTGGTGGGGATGGTGGCAGTACTGAGGAGCTGGTGGGGATGGTGGCAGTACTGAGGAGCTGATGGAGATGGTGGCAGTACTGAGGAGCTGATGGAGATGGTGGCAGTACTGAGGAGCTGATATAGATGGTGGCAGTACTGAGGAGCTGATGGGGATGGTGGCAGTACTGAGGAGCTGGTGGGGATGGTGGCAGTACTGAGGAGCTGATGGAGATGGTGGCAGTACTGAGGAGCTGGTGGGGATGGTGGCAGTACTGAGGAGCTGATGGGGATGGTGGCAGTACTGAGGAGCTGGAGGGGATGGTGGCAGTACTGAGGAGCTGATATAAATGGTGGCAGTACTGAGGAGCTGATATAGATGGTGGCAGTACTGAGGAGCTGATGGGGATGGGGGCAGTACTGAGGAGCTGATGGGGATGGTAGCAGTACTGAGAAGCTGATGGAGATGGTGGCAGTACTGAGGAGCTGATGGAGATGGTGGCAGTACTGAGGAGCTGATGGGGATGGGGGCAGTACTGAGGAGCTGATGTACATGGTGGCAGTACTAAGGAGCTGGTGGAGATGGTGGCAGTACTGAGGAGCTGGTGGAGATGGTGGCAGTACTGAGGAGCTGATGTACATGGTGGCAGTACTGAGGAGCTGGTGGGGATGGTGGCAGTACTGAGGAGCTGATGGAGATGGTGGCAGTACTGAGGAGCTGGTGGGGATGGTGGCAGTACTGAGGAGCTGATGGAGATGGTGGCAGTACTGAGGAGCGGATGTACATGGTCGCAGTACTGAGGAGCTGATGGGGATGGTGGCAGTACTGAGGAGCTGATGTACATGGTGGCAGTACTGAGCAGCTGATGGAGATGGTGGCAGTACTGAGGAGCTGATGTACATGGTGGCAGTACTGAGGAGCTGGTGGGGATGATGGCAGTACTGAGGAGCTGGTGGAAATGGTGGCAATACTGAGGAGCTGATGGAGATGGTGGCAGTACTGAGGAGCTGGTGGGGATGATGGCAGTACTGAGGAGCTGGTGGGGGTGGTGGCAGTACTGAGGAGCTGGTGGGGATGGTGGCAGTACTGAGGAGCTGATGGAGATGGTGGCAGTACTGAGGAGCTGATGGAGATGGTGGCAGTACTGAGGAGCTGATGGGGATGGTGGCAGTACTGAGGAGCTGGTGGAAATGGTGGCAGTACTGAGGAGCTGATGGCAGTAGTGAGGAGCTGATGGAGATGGGGGCAGTACTGAGGAGCTGATGGGGATGGTGGCAGTACTGAGGAGCTGATGGAGATGGTGGCAGTACTGAGGAGCTGATGGAGATGGTGGCAGTACTGAGGAGCTGATGGAGATGGTGGCAGTACTGAGGAGCTGATGTACATGGTGGCAGTACTGAGGAGCTGGTGGGGATGGTGGCAGTACTGAGGAGCTGATGGAGATGGTGGCAGTACTGAGGAGCTGGTGGAGATGGTGGCAGTACTGAGGAGCTGGTGGAGATGGTGGCAGTACTGAGGAGCTGGTGGGGATGGTGGCAGTACTGAGGAGCTGGTGGAGATGGTGGCAGTACTGAGGAGCTGATGGGGATGGTGGCAGTACTGAGGAGCTGATGTACATAGTGGCAGTACTGAGGAGCTGGTGGGGATGGTGGCAGTACTGAGGAGCTGGTGGGGATGGTGGCAGTACTGAGGAGCTGATGGGGATGGTGGCAGTACTGAGGAGCTGATGGGGATGGTGGCAGTGCTGAGGAGTTGATGTACATGGTGGCAGTACTGAGGGTCTGATGTACATGGTGGCAGTACTGAGGAGCTGATGGGGATGGTGGCAGTACTGAGGAGCTGATGGAGATGGTGGCAGTACTGAGGAGCTGATGGGGATGGTGTCAGTACTGAGGAGCTGATGGGGATGGTGTCAGTACTAAGGAGCTGATGGAGATGGTGGCAGTAATGAGGATCTGATGGGGATGGTGGCAGTACTGAGGAGCTGATATAGATGGTGGCAGTACTGAGGAGCTGATGAGGATGGTGGCAGTAATGAGGAGCTGATGGGGATGGTGGCAGTACTGAGGAGCTGATGGGGATGGTGGCAGTACTGAGGAGCTGGTGGGGATGGTGGCAGTACTGAGGAGCTGATGGGGATGGTGGCAGTACAGAGGAGCTGGTGGGGATGGTGGCAGTACTGAGGAGCTGGTGGGGATGGTGGCAGTACTGAGGAGCTGATGGGGATGGTGGCAGTACTGAGGAGCTGGTGGAGATGGTGGCAGTACTGAGGAGCTGGTGGGGATGGTGGCAGTACTGAGGAGCTGGTGGAGATGGTGGCAGTACTGGGGAGCTGATGGAGATGGTGGCAGTACTGAGAAGCTGGTGGGGATGGTGGCAGTACTGAGGAGCTGATGGAGATGGTGGCAGTACTGAGCAGCTGATGGAGATGGTGGCAGTACAGAGGAGCTGGTGGGGATGGTGGCAGTACTGAGGAGCTGGTGGGGATGGTGGCAGTACTGAGGAGCTGATGGAGATGGTGCAGTACTGAGGAGCTGGTGGGGATGGTGGCAGTACTGAGCAGCTGATGGAGATGGTGGCAGTACTGAGGAGCTGATGGGGATGTGGCAGTACTGAGGAGCTGGTGGGGATGGTGGCAGTACTGAGGAGCTGATGGGGATGGTGGCAGTACTGAGGAGCTGATGGGGATGGTGGCAGTACTGAGGAGCTGATGGAGATGGTAGCAGTACTGAGGAGCTGATGGAGATGGTAGCAGTACTGAGGAGCTGGTAAGGATGGTGGCAGTACAGAGGAGCTGGTGGGGATGGTGGCAGTACTGAGGAGCTGATGGAGATGGTGGCAGTACTGAGGAGCTGATGGAGATGGTGGCAGTACTGAGGAGCTGATGGGGATGGTGGCAGTACTGAGGAGCTGGTGGGGATGGTGGCAGTACTGAGGAGCTAATGTACATGGTGGCTGTACTGAGGAGCTGATGTACATGGTGGCTGTACTGAGGAGCTGGTGGGGATGGTGGCAGTACTGAGGAGCTGATGGGGATGGTGGCAGTACTGAGGAGCTGGTGGGGATGGTGGCAGTACTGAGGAGCTGGTGGGGATGGTGGCAGTACTGAGGAGCTGGTGGGGATGGTGGCAGTACTGAGGAGCTGATGGCAGTACTGAGGAGCTGATGGAGATGGTGGCAGTACTGAGGAGCTGATGGAGATGGTGGCAGTACTGAGGAGCTGATGGCAGTACTGAGGAGCTGATGGAGATGGTGGCAGTACTGAGGAGCTGATGGAGATGGTGGCAGTACTGAGGAGCTGATGGGGATGGTGGCAGTACTGAGGAGCTGATGGGGATGGTGGCAGTACTGAGGAGCTGATGGGGATGGTGGCAGTACTGAAGAGCTGGTGGGGATGGTGGCAGTACTGAGGAGCTGGTGGGGATGGTGGCAGTACTGAGGAGCTGGTGGGGATGGTGGCAGTACTGAGGAGCTGGTGGGGATGGTGGCAGTACTGAGCAGCTGATGGAGATGGTGGCAGTACTGAGAAGCTGGTGGGGATGGTGGCAGTACTGAGGAGCTGCTGGGGATGGTGGCAGTACTGAGGAGCTGGTGGGGATGGTGGCAGTACTGAGGAGCTGATGGGGATGGTGGCAGTACTGAGGAGCTAATGGAGATGGTGGCAGTACTGGGGAGCTGATGGAGATGGTGGCAGTACTGAGAAGCTGGTGGGGATGGTGGCAGTACTGAGGAGCTGATGGAGATGGTGGCAGTACTGAGCAGCTGATGGAGATGGTGGCAGTACAGAGGAGCTGGTGGGGATGGTGGCAGTACTGAGGAGCTGGTGGGGATGGTGGCAGTACTGAGGAGCTGATGGAGATGGTGGCAGTACTGAGGAGCTGGTGGCAGTACTGAGCAGCTGATGGAGATGGTGGCAGTACTGAGGAGCTGATGGGGATGTGGCAGTACTGAGGAGCTGGTGGGGATGGTGGCAGTACTGAGGAGCTGATGGGGATGGTGGCAGTACTGAGGAGCTGATGGGGATGGTGGCAGTACTGAGGAGCTGATGGAGATGGTGGCAGTACTGAGGAGCTGGTGGGGATGGTGGCAGTACTGAGCAGCTGATGGAGATGGTGGCAGTACTGAGGAGCTGATGGGGATGTGGCAGTACTGAGGAGCTGGTGGGGATGGTGGCAGTACTGAGGAGCTGATGGGGATGGTGGCAGTACTGAGGAGCTGATGGGGATGGTGGCAGTACTGAGGAGCTGATGGAGATGGTGGCAGTACTGAGGAGCTGATGGAGATGGTGGCAGTACTGAGGAGCTGATGGGGATGGTAGCAGTACTGAGGAGCTGGTGGGGATGGTGGCAGTACTGAGGAGCTGATGTACATGGTGGCTGTACTGAGGAGCTGATGTACATGGTGGCTGTACTGAGGAGCTGGTGGGGATGGTGGCAGTACTGAGGAGCTGGTGGGGATGGTGGCAGTACTGAGGAGCTGGTGGGGATGGTGGCAGTACTGAGCAGCTGATGGAGATGGTGGCAGTACTGAGAAGCTGGTGGGGATGGTGGCAGTACTGAGGAGCTGGTGGGGATGGTGGCAGTACTGAGGAGCTGGTTGGATGGTGGCAGTACTGAGGAGCTGATGGGGATGGTGGCAGTACTGAGGAGCTAATGGAGATGGTGGCAGTACTGGGGAGCTGATGGAGATGGTGGCAGTACTGAGAAGCTGGTGGGGATGGTGGCAGTACTGAGGAGCTGATGGAGATGGTGGCAGTACTGAGCAGCTGATGGAGATGGTGGCAGTACAGAGGAGCTGGTGGGGATGGTGGCAGTACAGAGGAGCTGGTGGGGATGGTGGCAGTACTGAGGAGCTGGTGGGGATGGTGGCAGTACTGAGGAGCTGATATAGATGGTGGCAGTACTGAGGAGCTGGTGGGGATGGTGGCAGTACTGAGCAGCTGATGGAGATGGTGGCAGTACTGAGGAGCTGATGGGGATGTGGCAGTACTGAGGATCTGGTGGGGATGGTGGCAGTACTGAGGAGCTGATGGGGATGGTGGCAGTACTGAGGAGCTGATGGGGATGGTGGCAGTACTGAGGAGCTGATGGAGATGGTGGCAGTACTGAGGAGCTGGTGGGGATGGTGGCAGTACTGAGCAGCTGATGGAGATGGTGGCAGTACTGAGGAGCTGATGGGGATGTGGCAGTACTGAGGAGCTGGTGGGGATGGTGGCAGTACTGAGGAGCTGATGGGGATGGTGGCAGTACTGAGGAGCTGGTGGAGATGGTGGCAGTACTGAGGAGCTGGTGGAGATGGTGGCAGTACTGAGGAGCTGGTGGAGATGGTGGCAGTACTGAGGAGCTGATGGAGATGGTGGCAGTACTGAGGAGCTGATGGAGATGGTGGCAGTACTGAGGAGCTGATGGGGATGGTAGCAGTACTGAGGAGCTGGTGGGGATGGTGGCAGTACTGAGGAGCTGATGTACATGGTGGCAGTACTGAGGAGCTGATGTACATGGTGGCTGTACTGAGGAGCTGATGGAGATGGTGGCAGTACTGAGGAGCTGATGGGGATGGTGGCAGTACTGAGGAGCTGATGGGGATGTGGCAGTACTGAGGAGCTGGTGGGGATGGTGGCAGTACTGAGGAGCTGATGGGGATGGTGGCAGTACTGAGGAGCTGATGGGGATGGTGGCAGTACTGAGGAGCTGATGGAGATGGTGGCAGTACTGAGGAGCTGATGGAGATGGTGGCAGTACTGAGGAGCTGATGGGGATGGTAGCAGTACTGAGGAGCTGGTGGGGATGGTGGCAGTACTGAGGAGCTGATGTACATGGTGGCTGTACTGAGGAGCTGATGTACATGGTGGCTGTACTGAGGAGCTGGTGGGGATGGTGGCAGTACTGAGGAGCTGATGGGGATGGTGGCAGTACTGAGGAGCTGGTGGGGATGGTGGCAGTACTGAGGAGCTGGTGGGGATGGTGGCAGTACTGAGGAGCTGGTGGGGATGGTGGCAGTACTGAGGAGCTGATGGAGATGGTGGCAGTACTGAGGAGCTGATGGCAGTACTGAGGAGCTGATGGAGATGGTGGCAGTACTGAGGAGCTGATGGAGATGGTGGCAGTACTGAGGAGCTGATGGAGATGGTGGCAGTACTGAGGAGCTGATGGGGATGGTGGCAGTACTGAGGAGCTGATGGGGATGGTGGCTGTACTGAGGAGCTGGTGGGGATGGTGGCAGTACTGAGGAGCTGATGGGGATGGTGGCAGTACTGAGGAGCTGATGGGGATGGTGGCAGTACTGAGGAGCTGATGGAGATGGTGGCAGTACTGAGGAGCTGATGGAGATGGTGGCAGTACTGAGGAGCTGATGGGGATGGTAGCAGTACTGAGGAGCTGGTGGGGATGGTGGCAGTACTGAGGAGCTGATGTACATGGTGGCTGTACTGAGGAGCTGATGTACATGGTGGCTGTACTGAGGAGCTGGTGGGGATGGTGGCAGTACTGAGGAGCTGGTGGGGATGGTGGCAGTACTGAGGAGCTGGTGGGGATGGTGGCAGTACTGAGCAGCTGATGGAGATGGTGGCAGTACTGAGAAGCTGGTGGGGATGGTGGCAGTACTGAGGAGCTGGTGGGGATGGTGGCAGTACTGAGGAGCTGGTGGGGATGGTGGCAGTACTGAGGAGCTGATGGGGATGGTGGCAGTACTGAGGAGCTAATGGAGATGGTGGCAGTACTGGGGAGCTGATGGAGATGGTGGCAGTACTGAGAAGCTGGTGGGGATGGTGGCAGTACTGAGGAGCTGATGGAGATGGTGGCAGTACTGAGCAGCTGATGGAGATGGTGGCAGTACAGAGGAGCTGGTGGGGATGGTGGCAGTACTGAGGAGCTGGTGGGGATGGTGGCAGTACTGAGGAGCTGATGGAGATGGTGGCAGTACTGAGGAGCTGGTGGGGATGGTGGCAGTACTGAGCAGCTGATGGAGATGGTGGCAGTACTGAGGAGCTGATGGGGATGTGGCAGTACTGAGGATCTGGTGGGGATGGTGGCAGTACTGAGGAGCTGATGGGGATGGTGGCAGTACTGAGGAGCTGATGGGGATGGTGGCAGTACTGAGGAGCTGATGGAGATGGTGGCAGTACTGAGGAGCTGGTGGGGATGGTGGCAGTACTGAGCAGCTGATGGAGATGGTGGCAGTACTGAGGAGCTGATGGGGATGTGGCAGTACTGAGGAGCTGGTGGGGATGGTGGCAGTACTGAGGAGCTGATGGGGATGGTGGCAGTACTGAGGAGCTGATGGGGATGGTGGCAGTACTGAGGAGCTGATGGAGATGGTGGCAGTACTGAGGAGCTGATGGAGATGGTGGCAGTACTGAGGAGCTGATGGGGATGGTAGCAGTACTGAGGAGCTGCTGGGGATGGTGGCAGTACTGAGGAGCTGATGTACATGGTGGCTGTACTGAGGAGCTGATGTACATGGTGGCTGTACTGAGGAGCTGATGGAGATGGTGGCAGTACTGAGGAGCTGATGGGGATGGTGGCAGTACTGAGGAGCTGATGGGGATGTGGCAGTACTGAGGAGCTGGTGGGGATGGTGGCAGTACTGAGGAGCTGATGGGGATGGTGGCAGTACTGAGGAGCTGATGGGGATGGTGGCAGTACTGAGGAGCTGATGGAGATGGTGGCAGTACTGAGGAGCTGATGGAGATGGTGGCAGTACTGAGGAGCTGATGGGGATGGTAGCAGTACTGAGGAGCTGGTGGGGATGGTGGCAGTACTGAGGAGCTGATGTACATGGTGGCTGTACTGAGGAGCTGATGTACATGGTGGCTGTACTGAGGAGCTGGTGGGGATGGTGGCAGTACTGAGGAGCTGATGGGGATGGTGGCAGTACTGAGGAGCTGGTGGGGATGGTGGCAGTACTGAGGAGCTGGTGGGGATGGTGGCAGTACTGAGGAGCTGATGGAGATGGTGGCAGTACTGAGGAGCTGATGGCAGTACTGAGGAGCTGATAAAGATGGTGGCAGTACTGAGGAGCTGATGGAGATGGTGGCAGTACTGAGGAGCTGATGGAGATGGTGGCAGTACTGAGGAGCTGATGGGGATGGTGGCAGTACTGAGGAGCTGATGGGGATGGTGGCAGTACTGAGGAGCTGGTGGGGATGGTGGCAGTACTGAGGAGCTGGTGGGGATGGTGGCAGTACTGAGGAGCTGGTGGGGATGGTGGCAGTACTGAGGAGCTGGTGGGGATGGTGGCAGTACTGAGCAGCTGATGGAGATGGTGGCAGTACTGAGAAGCTGGTGGGGATGGTGGCAGTACTGAGGAGCTGCTGGGGATGGTGGCAGTACTGAGGAGCTGGTGGGGATGGTGGCAGTACTGAGGAGCTGATGGGGATGGTGGCAGTACTGAGGAGCTGGTGGGGATGGTGGCAGTACTGAGGAGCTGATGGGGATGGTGGCAGTACTGAGCAGCTGATGGAGATGGTGGCAGTACTGAGGAGCTGATGGAGATGGTGGCAGTACTGAGGAGCTGATGGAGATGGTGGCAGTACTGAGGAGCTGATGGAGATGGTGGCAGTACTGAGGGGCTGATATAGATGGTGGCAGTACTGAGGAGCTGGTGGGGATGGTGGCAGTACTGAGGAGCTGATGGGGATGGTGGCAGTACTGAGGAGCTGATGGGGATGGTGGCAGTACTGAGGAGCTGGTGGGGATGGTGGCAGTACTGAGGAGCTGATGGAGATGGTGGCAGTACTGAGGAGCTGATGGAGATGGTGGCAGTACTGAGGAGCTGATGGGGATGGTGGCAGTACTGAGGAGCTGATGGGGATGGTGGCAGTACTGAGGAGCTGATGGGGATGGTGGCAGTACTGAGGAGCTGATGTACATGGTGGCAGTACTGAGGAGCTGATGGGGATGGTGGCAGTACTGAGGAGCTGGTGGGGATGGTGGCAGTACTGAGGAGCTGATGTACATGGTGGCAGTACTGAGGAGCTGGTGGGGATGGTGGCAGTACTGAGGAGCTGATGGAGATGGTGGCAGTACTGAGGAGCTGATGGAGATGGTGGCAGTACTGAGGAGCTGATGGGGATGGTGGCAGTACTGAGGAGCTGGTGGGGATGGTGGCAGTACTGAGGAGCTGATATAGATGGTGGCAGTACTGAGGAGCTGGTGGGGATGGTGGCAGTACTGAGGAGCTGATGGAGATGGTGGCAGTACTGAGGAGCTGATGGAGATGGTGGCAGTACTGAGGAGCTGATGGGGATGGTGGCAGTACTGAGGAGCTGATGGGGATGGTGGCAGTACTGAGGAGCTGATGGGGATGGTGGCAGTACTGAGGAGCTGATGGGGATGGTGGCAGTACTGAGGAGCTGATGTACATGGTGGCAGTACTGAGGAGCTGATGGGGATGGTGGCAGTACTGAGGAGCTGGTGGGGATGGTGGCAGTACTGAGGAGCTGATGTACATGGTGGCAGTACTGAGGAGCTGGTGGGGATGGTGGCAGTACTGAGGAGCTGGTGGGGATGGTGGCAGTACTGAGGAGCTGATATAGATGGTGGCAGTACTGAGGAGCTGGTGGGGATGGTGGCAGTACTGAGGAGCTGATGGAGATGGTGGCAGTACTGAGGAGCTGATGGAGATGGTGGCAGTACTGAGGAGCTGGTGGGGATGGTGGCAGTACTGAGGAGCTGGTGGGGATGGTGGCAGTACTGAGGAGCTGGTGGAGATGGTGGCAGTACTGAGGAGCTGATGTACATGGTGGCAGTACTGAGGAGCTGATGGAGATGGTGGCAGTACTGAGGAGCTGGTGGAGATGGTGGCAGTACTGAGGAGCTGATGTACATGGTGGCAGTACTGAGAAGCTGGTGGAGATGGTGGCAGTACTGAGGAGCTGGTGGAGATGGTGGCAGTACTGAGGAGCTGGTGGAGATGGTGGCAGTACTGAGGAGCTGGTGGAGATGGTGGCAGTACTGAGGAGCTGGTGGAGATGGTGGCAGTACTGAGGAGCTGATTAGGCTATTACAGTATTGTACAGTACATCACTGACACGCTCCCAGATAGAATGAATGATATATAACTGTGTATAACTTCTACCCTCAGCTTACAGCACTGTGATCAGTGAAGATCTCGGTACCACCCTGCGCTGTCTCTCCCCCAGCTGGTACCCCCGGCCCACAGTCCAATGGCTGGACGGCACTTCTGGACGGGACCTCACTTACCTCTCCTCCACCAGATATATTGTCAATCTCAGCAAATTCCAGGTCATCTCTGATTTCACAGGAGCCAAAAAGAATATGACCTATATATGTATCATAAAGAATATCATGGCCGAACAGTCAGCTGTGTATCCAGGTATGTGACACGAGGATGACCCTATCTATATGTGACGTAATCCTATGGGTAATGCAATGCTGAAATATATGATATAGGATACTTATGTAACATGTGGTTTATGACATCACATAAATGTGATACATAGATGGTGACATCACAGATGGGGTTTGTCTATGTGCACCGTGTATCACTGATGGCTTTTAGTGCAGAATCCACAGAATATGTTACACAAACCCCTTAGTCTCTGCTTCTTTCCAACATCATCATTGATTCTTCTCTACCCATAGTTCCTTAAGTGGTAATAATGCCCCCAGTAGGTTCTTACTCCCAGTAGGTAGATAGGTATCCCCAAGTAGGTAGCTAGGTACCACCCAGTAGGTAGTTATCCTTAGTAGGTTGTTACCTATAGTAGGTAGATAGGTACCACCCAGTAGGTAGATAGGTACACCCAGTAGGTAGGTACACCCAGTAGGTAGATAGGTATCACCCAGTAGGTAGTTACCCCAGGAAGGTAGATAGGTATCTTCCAGTAGGTAGATAGGTACCAGCCAGTAGGTAGTTACTCCCGGAAGGTAGATAGGTATCACCCAGTAGGTAGATAGGTACCACCCAGTAGGTAGAAACCCCCAGTAGGTAGATAGGTACCACCCAGTAGGTAGTTACCCCAGGAAGGTAGATACGTATCACCCAGTAAGGAGATAGGTATCACCCAGTAGGTAGTTGCACCCCTGAAGGTAGATAGGTGCTCCCAATTAGGGAGATAGTTGTCCCTCACCGAAGATAGGTGCCCCCTTGGGGGTAAGTGCCTCCAAAAGAACTTAACCCAAGGAGGTAGATCGGTGCCCCTAAGTAGTTAAATTAATGCCCACAGTAGGCAGTTGCCTCATGTAGGTAAATAAATGCTCTAATTTTTCCTGCAAAGTTAAGAATCACTTATGAACAGTTTTTATTCCTGTTCCTGGGGAAGCTGAGAAGTGGATGGACACTAACGGTCTGAAGTATGCGGGGGGGGGGGGGGGGGTGTTCTTACTAGTGGATCTGAGAGTGTCGGATGAAAACGAGAATAGTGGAACACGACGGGGTTAGGAGACAGGCTATTTTATCACAGGCGGCGGTCCTGATGACCTGCAGCAGCTGTTCTTCAGCCATAGCTCTAGAACACGGACAGCAATGATGTGATGTGCACAGCTTGCCTCCGGGGCACCGAGAGGAAGAGGTAAGCTGCTGATGGGTAAAATATCATCAATACTATCATTTTATTGCCTACCCGAATCACATGGTATCACAAAAGGGGGGGAGATGGACACAACCACCCTGTGCAGCACTTTGCCCACTACCAATAGGCCCAAAAGAGGACTGTCTACAGTCCCTGGGCACCCATACTAATTGCTTAGGTGACGTGCCCACGCGATGGAATTCCAAGTTACACGTTAGCCAGGGTTTACCAGCACCACAGAGCGATTGTAGACTGCCAGATGATGACTTTCACAAGAACTGTTAGTCAGCTTTCTCAAGTCTACAATGAGGAGTGGACATGGATGTCTGATATATGTCAGGTGTTAAGCCCCTTTGAGGAGTCAACACAGATGGTCAGTGGCGATGTCGCCATTATCAGCGTCACCATCCCGCTGCTGTGTCTGCTGGAAAACTCACTGCTCAGCAGGAAGTCAGAGGCTTCACTAACACTTGAGTTGCCCCAGATCTTCATGCCATGTATAATGGTGCAAAACTAGAACTTATCATCAACTATGAAGATCTAAACTTAAAACGTAACTTTTATTTATTAATACTAAATATGTGCGATTGTGAAGGTTAAAAACAAGTGGTGTAACACATGCCTTTCATCTCTGTTCATGAAAATATAGTGTACTCAATTGGGCTAGTATGTCTCAGATTAACGGCTGTATTAATTATACTGCCATCACAGGGGGACATTTATTAAGTCCGGCGTTTTTTTACACCGGACTTATAAATGTCCCCACATCTCCTGCGCTACGGAGATTTATGTAGAGGCGGGCTGCCTCTACATAAATCCCGTGCGCGTCGGTGCGCACAGCCAAAAACCTACGCCAGCTGAGGACTGGAGTAGGTTTTCGGCGTATCTTTTTGCGGAACGGATGGTGAATCACGCGGACTCTGAGTCCACGCCCTCCATTCCGCCCCCTTCACAGCCCCTCCCCGCCCCCCCAGCGTAGCCGGCGGAAAGTGCAGATTTGCAAATATTTATTCGCGAATCGGCCATTTGCGCATAAAATAATGCGCAAATCGGCACTTTCCAACGAAAAACCCCTGTACGCCCGTTGATACATGTCCCACATAGTGTCCGAATCAGTAGATAGAACAGGCTGTCCTGGGTATTAAGGGAACAATCAGTTCCTAACCCTTAGCTTAATAGACGCCGCGTACGAGGCCAGTTATTAATAATCAATTAAATACACTAAATGAGCATGGTCGCCGCTGCAGCAATAACTCAGCACTTACAGCAGGTCCCCGCTTAACACTGATTGCGTGTATAATGGTCTCAAAATATATGGACAACAGATGTGATCGCTGTCATTAGGTGGAAACACATATAATGTAATGGCAATGGGAAAAAATTCCCTTGTAATGCCAATACACTGTTCAGTTGCTTGAACTGATACACTACCAGTACCCCGCAGACCTGATAGTCAGTCTCTGAATAGGTGCAGCTGCTAATACTGATAGCCCTTTTGATATGTATAGAGGTCAATATGCGGTTCTGGTCTTGCCCGGCAGAGCGTCCGCCACCGCCGGGAGATACAGCACCAGTGTCACCGCTAGTATGGCTGGGTTACACCATATGGTTAAAACACATAAATATCACCCACCCACCACCCCAACGTTTCACCACTATAGCGTGGCTTTATCAAGGGAAACCAAAACTATAGTGACGTGCCCGCCGTAAGCAGGAGCTTTTAAGGGGTTAGCGATTACAAGTGTAATCAGAAGAGCCTCCCTCTTCTTCAAAACTGGCCAATGAACTAATTCATATGTTAATGCACCAATGGTATGCATGACTCCAATGGCCGGTGGGCCGGCCAGTATATGGATACCCGGTCTCTCGGCGCATGACACAAGACATAGAAATTCTCTATAGTTAAAGGTCTATCTGCGCATGCTTTAAAACTTAGAAACACTCCAAGTTAGTATAGTCTCTCAGGTGCATGTCCGAGGACTTAGTTTATTTCAGTGTTCGGACAAGTAGCCACTGCGCATGTTTTATGACTTAGAGAGTTCTCCGTCAATGGAGGTCTGTCTGCGCATATTTGAAGACTTAGAGAAATTCCCCTGTTGAAATAGTATCAACAGCGCATGTCAGAGGACTTTACGGTATATTACGGTGCACAGGCAGGTGTCCACTGCGCTTGTTTAGGATGGTGTCTGTGGCGCATGAGTAGAGACTTAATGTGTCAACTATACACAATTTGCGTATGTCAAAGGACTTGGGAAAACTTAATGATGACAACGTACCTAAGAGCACATGTCAATGAGACCTACATGTACAGCACTAACTGCGTCGGTCCGAAAGATGGAATACCGCTAATGTAAGTAACACAGCCGTGTCGTTTCAGTACCTGTCAGTCTTCTATCACACATTTAGTTATAGTCACATTGAAAGCACAAGAAGGGAGGGGAAACGTCACTACAGAGATACGGATAGGTATTATCGCTACAAATAATATTTACATATATACAAATTTACAGATTCAGCAAGTTACCACCCCGAGGGCCAAGTGTCATTTTCCGAAGGCCGAAAAAAGAAACGCATCTTGCATCATTCTTATGTTGCTCTTTGTTATGTCTGGCAACAGCTGTATCAGTCCCTGTCCTTATATTTCTAAGATGAGACCCTATCCTTTGTTTAAATTCCTGGATAGTTTTGCCTACATAGATCTTCGGGCACGTACAGATGGCTATATATATAAGTCCCTTTGTTTCACAATTGACGGCATCAGAGTTTAAACGTTCTCCCATTAGCTGGATTGGTAAACTCAGTCCTTCTCGGTATATATCTACAGTAGACACAGTGTCCACATGGTGTGGTGCCTCTGACTACAAGAGACTTCACTGGGTTCTGTGGAGTAGTACTGAAATGGCTGTGTACCAGTATGTCCTTTAGGTTCCTCCCTCTCCGATATGTAATATTGGGGAAATCATTCAGTACATCATCCAGATCTGTCAGGAACTCACCTGACCTGGCTCCTACGGCGTCTTCCCCGGCCTCTGCTCCGGCGGCCGGCTCGAGAATGCGCCGGAGCTCCGCCCGCCGGAGCAGAGTGACGTCACGGAGACCCGACGGCGTCCCTAGTAACCGGGGGCGCCGCGGTCTCACGTGACAGTCAGTCAGCTGACCGGGCAGTGCAGCTGATGCGGCTCGTGCAGGCTGAGTGGCAGATCGCTCTGCCACTTGGTCTGCAGCATCGCAGCTGCAGTGATTGCTGGATCAGGAGACCGGACCAATCAGTGTCTGGTCCGGGCTCCTGGTCCAGTATAAAGTAATGTGAAAGCCAGCTGGTATTTGCTGGCTATTAGTTGTTCTGATCCCAGCTCCCCTTGTCCTTCTCCTGCGTATCCCGTCCTAATCCCTTCTGCCTGACTGCTCGTGTTCTGACCTCTGCCTGACCTCCGACTATCCCTTGTATTTCGATTTTGTACTACGTTGCCTGTGTGGTTTGACCCGGCTTGTTCGACTATTCTTCATTGTGTTTGTCTGTCCGTGCTGTTCTGTGTTTCACTTACGCAGTGTAGGGAACGCCTTCGTGGTTGTCCGCGACCGTTTAGGGTCGGCCGAGGCAATTAGGCAGGGCCAGTGGTGGGTTCAGATTCAGGGCCCACTGTCTCTGTCCTGTCTGTTCTAGCCGGTCCTGACAGAATAGCCAGCCATTACCGCCAATTGCCTCATGGACAACCGAACAGCCCTGACCAACATTGTGGACCAAATGCAGCGACTCAACACGATGGTTCAGGAGCTCGCTGTAAGGGTCCAAGAACAGGAGACGGCACCCCGGCAACTCACGGTGACCTCCTCCACACCTCCTGAACCACCTGTTCAACTTCCTGATAAGTTCTCGGGGGACAGGAGGAGATTCCGTGCCTTCAGAGAGGGGTGTAAGCTTTATTTTAGGTTACGCCCTACTTCGTCTGGGGATGAGGTTCAGAGGGTGGGCATCATCATGTCCCTCCTCCAAGGACCACCACAGGAGTGGGCATTTTCCCTACCATCTGACTCCCCTCACCTACAGAGCCCCGACCAGTTCTTTTCCGCCCTAGGTCTATTGTATGATGACCCTGACTGTGCAGCTAACGACAGCTGACTGGGTTGAGACAGGGCCGACGTCCAGTGGAGGAGTACTGCTCAGAATTCCGGCAGTGGAGCGGTCTCTCCACGTGGAACGATTCGGCTCTCAGATATCAGTTTCGAGTGGGTCTCTGTGACAGACTGAAAGATATGTTGGTGGCATACCCTACTCCTGACTCGCTTGAGGACAGCATGATACTAGCCATCAGGGTTGACCGACGACTCAGGGACCGACAGAGAGAGAAGGGTACCCCTGACCACCCTAGAGCCCCTGTATCACCGCTCTCACACCCCAAATCCTCTCTCCCTGTCTTACCACCACCCGAAGAGCCGATGCAGGTGGATGCCACTGATGCTAAAGCCCGACGCGCCCATCGCCTGCAGAATAATTTGTGCCTTTACTGCGGTAAAGCGGGACACCAAGTTCGGCAATGCCCTTCCAGGCCAGGGCCACCGCCGGAAAACTTCAACGCCTGAGAGATTGTCGAAGGGGTCTCTCAGGCGCACAGGTAACATTCAAAAATAAGTTGTTGTTACCAATTTCTTTGTCTGTGGGGAATAAAAGTATTAATGGGTACGCCCAAGTTGATTCTGGATCCGCAACCAACTTTGTTAATCCTATGTTTTTTTCTGGTTTGGAGGTATGTCCCCTGCTGCTCCAGCGTCCTATTAATGTCACTGGAGCAGATTCTGCCCCTTTTGCCCAGGGAAGTGTACGTTATGTGACACCGTGTCTTGAGGTCAAGGTGGGGTCTGTCCATGTGGAAAGACTCGACTTCTTACTCATGCATAACTTGTCATCTGACGTGATTCTGGGGTTGCCCTGGTTGGAGACTCACAACCCTGTCTTTGATTGGCCCAACAGGGAGCTGGTACGATGGGGGCCTGGATGTGCCTCCCACTGTAATGCTGTGTCTCTTGCGGAATGTTCCTCCGGAGAGGGGGAGGTTCCGGAATTTTTATCAGACTATGTTGATGTATTCGACGAAAAAGCAGTAGAAGAATTACCACCACACAGACCATATGATTGTGCTATTGAGCTACTTCCTGGGGTCAAATACCCTCGAGGTCGGATTTTCAACCTGTCCTGTCCTGAGAGGGAAGCTATGAGGGAATATGTAAAAGATAGCCTGCGTAGGGGTCATATACGTCCATCTTCTTCTCCCATGGGGGCGGGGTTCTTTTTCGTTGGGAAGAAGGACGGGGGTCTCCGTCCCTGTATTGATTACCGGGAGTTGAATAAGATTACGGTTAAAAATCAGCACCCCTTGCCATTAATTCCTGACCTGTTTAACCAAATCATAGGAGCTAATTGGTTTTCCAAGGTAGACCTGAGGGGAGCATACAATTTGATCCGCATCAGGGAAGGTGATGAGTGGAAGACCGCATTCAATACCCCAGAGGGCCATTTCGAGTATCTCGTCATGCCCTTTGGGTTGTGCAATGCTCCGGCCGTCTTCCAGCATTTTGTCAATGATGTTTTTCGGGAGTATCTGGGACGGTTTGTTGTGGTGTACCTCGATGATATTTTAATCTTCTCCCCTGATTGGTCTTCCCATGTGTTGCACGTCCGTACGGTAATGGAGCTTCTCAGACAAAATAATCTGTATGCCAAGTTGTCAAAATGTCAGTTTGGTCTCCAGGAGGTCTCGTTCTTGGGTTATAATATTACTCCCCATTCGTTTAGTATGGACCCGGTCAAGGTGGCGGCCATAAAAAATTGGGAAAGACCTACCAACCTGAAGGCCTTACAAAGGTTTTTGGGCTTTGCCAATTATTACCGGAAATTTATTAAGGGCTTTTCTATCATAGCTAGGCCCCTTACCGACCTAACCAAGAAGGGGGCAGACCTCGTACACTGGTCCAAAGAGGCTCTTGAGGCGTTTGACACACTTCGGCATTGCTTCTCAGAGGCTCCAGTACTGACTCAGCCAGATTTCGAACGCCCGTTTGTGGTTGAAGTAGACGCGTCCGAGGTGGGGGTGGGGGCGGTCTTGTCACAAGGGTCAGACACCCTTACTCACCTACGGCCGGTTGCATTCTTTTCTAAAAAATTTTCACAAGCAGAACGCAATTATGACATTGGCAATAGAGAACTGTTGGCCATTAAGATGGCCTTTGATGAATGGAGGCACTTCTTGGAAGGGGCCAAACGTAAGGTCACTGTACTCACTGACCACAAAAATTTAGTTTACCTCGATACTGCTAAACGTCTTTCTCCCAGGCAGGCCCGGTGGGCACTGTTCTTTTCTAGGTTCGACTTTGAAATCACCTATCGACCCGGTTCTCGTAATATCAGAGCTGACGCCCTCTCCCGCAGCTTTGATTTTGAAGTTATGCCCGAAAACCATGTCGATACGATACTAAAACCTGGTGTTGTAATATCGGTTTTGCAACCTGACTTAGTGACTCTCGTCACGCAGTCTCAGAGTATGGCCCCCCATAACACTCCTGAGTCTCTCTTGTTTGTACCGCCGAATCTCCGTCTCCGAGTATTGGAAGAGATTCATGGTTCTGTGTTGGCAGGGCATCCTGGTATTGCTGGAACTAAATATCTGCTGTCACGTCATTTCTGGTGGCCAACATGGAGCCGAGATGTTAAATCGTTTGTGGAAGCCTGTGAGGTCTGTGCTCGATCCAAGGTTCCCCGTAGTCTACCGGAGGGGTTGTTACACCCGCTGCCGGTCCCTGCGAGACCTTGGACGCACTTATCCATGGATTTTATTACAGACCTACCACTATCTAGGGGTAAGACGGTCATCTGGGTAGTGGTGGATCGTTTTTCTAAGATGTGTCATCTTATTCCACTACGTAAACTACCCAGTGCTCGCTTATTAGCCACGCTGTTTGTCAATCATGTGTTACGCTTGCATGGGATCCCGGAGAACATTGTTTCTGACAGGGGTGTTCAATTTGTTGCTAAATTTTGGAGAGAGTTTTGTAGTAAACTGGGGGTCTCATTGTCTTTCTCTTCTGCGTTCCACCCTCAAACGAACGGACAAACCGAGAGGGTCAATCAGTCGTTGGAGCAGTTTCTAAGATGTTTTGTGTCTAATACCCAGGACAAATGGCGTGACTTCATTTCACTCGCTGAGTTTGCCTTAAACAACCATGAGCAGCGCTCTACCAGTATGTCGCCGTTTTTTTGTAATTATGGGTTTAATCCCAGATACTCGTCCGTCCACTCTGCCGAATCAGTAAACCCTTCAGCTGAAGAGATATTCTCGAAACTGTGCACAGTTTGGGCCCAAGCTCATCAGAGCTTGGTAAAAGCCCAAGAAACCTATCAAAAGTATGCCAACAGAAGACGCATATCTGGCCATCAATATGTTGTAGGTGAAAAAGTCTGGCTCTCAACAAAAAACCTGAAATTGAGAGTCCAATCAGGTAAACTGGCACCCAAATACATTGGGCCATACATGATCGTAGAGGTTATTAACCCAGTAACTTTCAGGCTTAAACTACCATCGTCCCTAAAGGTTCATTCGGTTTTTCATAAAGCCTTGCTGAAAAAATATGTGCCACCAGTGTTTCCGTCACCTCCGCCTGCTCCGCTAGTCGTCCAGGGTGAACTGGAGTATGAGGTAGAGAGAATTCTAAACTCTCGGTGGGTGCAGGGTTCGTTACAATACCTAGTCCACTGGAAGGGTTTTGGACCAGAGGAGCGTACATGGGTGGCAGTTAGAGATATACACGCTCCTCAGTTAATCCGACGATTTCATACCCAGAATCCGTCTAAACCCGGTCCAGTGGATAAGGGTCCTGAGGCCCCTCATAAGAGGGGGGGTAATGTCAGGAACTCACCTGACCTGGCTCCTGCGGCGTCTTCCCCGGCCTCTGCTCCGGCGGCCGGCTCGAGAACGCGCCGGAGCTCCGCCCGCCGGAGCAGAGTGACGTCACGGAGACCCGACGGCGTCCCTAGTAACCGGGGGCGCCGCGGTCTCACGTGACAGTCAGTCAGCTGACCGGGCAGTGCAGCTGATGCGGCTCGTGCAGGCTGAGTGGCAGATCGCTCTGCCACTTGGTCTGCAGCACCGCAGCTGCAGTGATTGCTGGATCAGGAGACCGGACCAATCAGTGTCTGGTCCGGGCTCCTGGTCCAGTATAAAGTAATGTGAAAGCCAGCTGGTATTTGCTGGCTATTAGTTGTTCTGATCCCAGCTCCCCTTGTCCTTCTCCTGCGTATCCCGTCCTAATCCCTTCTGCCTGACTGCTCGTGTTCTGACCTCTGCCTGACCTCCGACTATCCCTTGTATTTCGATTTTGTACTACGTTGCCTGTGTGGTTTGACCCGGCTTGTTCGACTATTCTTCATTGTGTTTGTCTGTCCGTGCTGTTCTGTGTTTCACTTACGCAGTGTAGGGAACGCCTTCGTGGTTGTCCGCGACCGTTTAGGGTCGGCCGAGGCAATTAGGCAGGGCCAGTGGTGGGTTCAGATTCAGGGCCCACTGTCTCTGTCCTGTCTGTTCTAGCCGGTCCTGACAAGATCTTTGTCATTTCTCAGGACAGTCCAGTATTTCCTAATGATTTTAACAACTTCAGGGGCACAATTGTCAAACGTCCCGATGCACCTTTTGATTTTCTTACCACCAGATGCACCAGCAGACGGACGTGGATTATCCATTAGGTCCACCCTAGGGGTTACTTTAGCTCGTTTATAGGCTTTATTTAGGATTGGTCTTGGGTAACCTCTTGCCCGGAATCTGGATTTGAGGTTTGTACATCCATCCTCAAACCTACTCTCATCCGAGCAATTCCTCCGAGCTCTCAAATATTGACCGGTGGGGATACCTGATCTAAGGGACCTAGGGTGGCAGCTTTGCCAATGTAGAAGGTTGTTTGTGACCGTCTCCTGAAGTCAGAGGCTTTGCGCTTGTCACAGGAGATGGGGAGAAGTTACCTTGCTTGATAGACAGACCACCCTCAGGTCTGTTTATCAGCGCGAATTGGAGAAGGGGGAGGATGAGGAGGAAGAGGAGGAGACTGTTTGCGAGACTGAAGAGAGTACCTATACTTATTCCTTCTTAGCTGTTGAGCGTGTATGGGTTAAAGAGGAGGAGTTGAAAGAGGAGGAAATGAAGAGTCAGCCTATTGAGGAGCCTATTGGGACTCTGGCGCACATGGCTGACTTTATGTTAGGCTTTCTTTCCCATGACCCTCGCATTAGAAACAATTTTGCCAACAACGATTACTGGGTGTTCACCCTCCTGGACCCCTGGTACAAGCAGAACTTTTCCACTCTCATCCCTGCCGAGGAACGCAGTATGAGAGTGAATCAATATCAACAGGCCCTGGTGCAGAAGCTGAAACTATCCTACCCATCTGACACCGCTAGTGGCAGAGGACTTAGTTGTGTTGGCCAACTAGCGTGGGAGAGGAGCGGTGGAGCAGGCAGCATGTCAAGCACTGGCAGGGGAACACTCTCCAAGGCCTTTGCCAGTTTTATGGCACCCCAACACAACTATGTTACCCGTCACCAGTCTAGACAGAGTAGGGGGGAGGCCTTCCGAAAGATGGTGAGGGAGTACCTTGCTGACCATACCAACGTCCTGCGTGATCACTCTGCTACCTACAACTACTGGGTTGCAAAGCTGGACACATGGCCCGAACTGGCGCTGTATGCCTTGGAGGTGCTGGCCTGCCCTGCCGCTAGCGTGTTGTCAGAGCGATCTACAGTGCAGCTGGTGCCATAATCACTGATAAGCCTACCTGCCTGTCAACTGACAGCGCTGACAGGCTGACGCTTCTTAAAATGAATAAAGCCTGGATTTCACCAAAATTCTACCCTTCACCAAGGGAAAGCAGCTCAAAATAAATATTCTTCATGTATCCTCTCCTCCTCCTCCTCCTCCATCTCTTCTTACAGAAATGCTGAGCCAACAGGCGATTTTTCAGAGGGCCATCTGGCTCTCTTCAAACAATGTTTATGGAGGGCCACCTACAGGCCCTCTCTTCAATCAATTTTTTAGAAGGGTCAACTACAGACACTCCCAAAAATTTTTTAGGAAGGTTAACCACAGCCTTTTGACTGCAATCTCCTTGGTGACTCTGTTGTCACCGCCATGCTGTGTCGGGCAAAATTCTTGGGTGGTTCACCTGCTAACTTAGTCGAACTTGGTCACTCTGTCACTGCCATGCTGTGTCAGGCTGAATTTTTGGGTGGTTCACTTGCTACCTCATCTAACTCGGTCACTCTGTTGTCTCCGCCTGTCAGGACAGGGGAGGCAGGGGCAAGACGTGACAGTGAGCCCTGTTGCTGAACCCACCAACTGTCCCTATCTACTTGCCTCAAACAGCCCTAGGCGGCCGTGGACAACCACAAAGACGTTCCCTGTACTAGATACGTGCACACAGAACAAGACATACAAAACAAACACAATAGCTGAACAAACAAGTCAAACAAGCAAGGTCAGAACCAAACTGGCAGCGCAGTACAAAATCAGGTAACAATTGGATAGTCAAAAAGTCAAGCAAGAGGTCAGTTAACAGAGTCGAGGAAGCAGAGGGATTAGGTACGGCCAGGGCCGGCCTTTGGGGTGTGCGACCTGTGCAATTGCACAGGGCGCATCACTCCTGGCCAGCTAGGGGGCGCTCTGGCAGACAGAGAGCTGCACATATAACTTAGACATAGGAATCTCTAAGTTACATGTGCTGTCTGCGGAAGCGCCCCCTCTAGCTGGCCGCCTCCCCTCCTCCCATGCTGGTTGTTTTGGGGCTCTCCTGCAGGCACTCAGCACATCTAGCTTAGAGATTCCTATGTCTGTTAGATGTGCAGCCAGTAGGGACGCGCTCCCGCCCACCGAGTTTACTGGGGACCCGGTAAATTACTGTTCCTAGTATGTCCGGTAAGCTCCGCCCCCTGTATACAAGCCCCGCCCCCGCCCCGACCGCGAGTGGGACACTGGGTGCAGAATCTTCATTATCCTGCTGAGAAGCATCAGGTTAGGAGAGGTAGATAAAGGAGGGAGTGGGCCTAAAGTGAGAATAACCTAGGGACATAGCAGCAGCCACATCCCTCAGTGTGCTGGGACAGACCAATGTCCATGCTATGAACCAGAGCCATGCTGCTGGCTGGAAGGAGTCTTTCCTGGGCTAGTAAAATCATCCTGTATGTCAGTGTAATGGAGGTCACCCAGCTTTCCCAGCATCCTGTATGTCAGTATAATGGAGGTCACACAGCTTTCCTAGCATCCTGTATGTCAGTGTAATGGAGGTCACCCAGCTTTCCTAGCATCCTGTATGTCAGTATAATGGAGGTCATCCAGCTTTCCCAGCATCTTGTAGTCAGTATAATGGAGGTCATCCAGCTCTCCCAGCATCATGTATAGTAGTCAGTATAATGGAGGTCACCCAGCTTTCCTAGCATCATGTATAGTATTCAGTATAACGGCGGTCACCCAGCTTTCCTAGCATCTTGTATAGTAGTCAGTATATGGGGGTCTCCCAGCTTTCCCAGCATCCTGTATAGTAGTCAGTATGATGGGGTTACCCAGCTTTCCCTGCATCTTGTATAGTAGTCAGTATAATGGCGGTCACCCAGCTTTCCCAGCATCTTGTATAGTAGTCAGTATAATGGCGGTCACCCAGCTTTCCAGCATCTTGTATAGTAGTCAGTATAATGGAGGTCACCCGGCTTTCCCAACATCTTGTATAGTAGTCAGTATGATTGGGTTACCCAGCTTTCCCAGCATCTTGTATAGTAGTATAATGACGGTCATCCAGCTTTCCAGCATCTTGTATAGAAGTCAGTATAATGACGGTCAACCATCTTCCCAGCATCTTGTATAGTAGTCAGTATAATGGCGGTCACCCAGCTTTCCAGCATCTTGTATAGTAGTCAGTATAATGGAGGTCACCCAGCTTTCCCAACATCTTGTATAGTAGTCAGTATGATTGGGTTACCCAGCTTTCCCAGCATCTTGTATAGTAGTATAATGACGGTCATCCAGCTTTCCAGCATCTTGTATAGTAGTCAGTATAATGACGGTCAACCATCTTCCCAGCATCTTGTATAGTAGTCAGTATAATTACGGTCACCCAGCTTTCCAGCATCTTGTATAGTAGTCAGTATGATGGTGGTCACCCAGCTTTCCTGGCATCTTGTACTCAGTATGATGGAGGTCACCCAGCTTTCCCAGCATCTTGTACTCAGTATGATGGAGGTCACCCAGCTTTCCCAGCATCTTGTACTCAGTATGATGGAGGTCACCCAGCTTTCCCAGCATCTTGTACTCAGTATAATGGAGGTTACCCAGATTTCACAGCATCTTGTAGTCAGTATGATGGAGGTCACCCAACTAGATAGATAGATAGATAGATAGATAGATAGATAGATAGGCATGGTAACCTGCTTATGTTCCCTATGGGTAACATAATCGGTTGGGGGCCCACTCAGACTCGCTCGCCCCTCCCTAGACTGAAAAACTAGCTACGCCCCTGTGTACAATTGTCTGCAGGAGCGCCAATCAGGAAAGCCATGGACGGCCGTGGAGGCACCTGTCCTCCTGTGTGCTGGTAAGTACCTTTATCGGGGGTCGGGTGGTTTAGAGGGCTTGGCTTTAGAGGTGGCGCTCATTGTAGTAGGATTTAGTCTACCATATCTAAATCCTTCAGCCTCCCACTACATTTGTGGTCTGATTGTGGGGGTTGTCTGGAGGGGTGGGAGGCTGTGGGATTTAGTTTATGTCACTATTATGGGGTATCGGGGGGGGCGCCGAAAGAAAGTTTTGCACAGGGCGCCATCTACCCCAAGGCCGGCCCTGGGTACGGCGATCGCAGGAATAGAGAGGGGGAAGCTGGGATCAGGGTATGAACCGAAATAGCCAGCGCTGGGACTCTGCCTCAGCTTTGTTTTATGCTGACCAAGAGCCCGGTCTGGATCCCTATTGGACCGGCGCTCTGATCTTCCAGGTACAGACAGGCAGAGAAACCCGTCAATCACAGAAACACAGGTGTAAAATCAAGTCCAGAAGCTTCTCAGCTTAACTCCTGCATAGCCAGAAGCTGAGAAGCAATCGGGTGTGGAACACAAAATCAAACACCAGGCCCAGTTCCCACCAGGCTAATGCACATTCCTGACACCGCCATGCTGTGTCAGGCTAAATTTTTGTGTGGTTCAGCTGCTACCTCATCTAACTTGGTCACTCTGTTGTCACCACCCTGCTGTGCCAGACTACAATTCTAGGGGGTTCACCTGCAATCTCAGTGTGTCATTCAGGGGTGCACCACCGTGCTTTTTATAACCAGTTGTTTCTAAGTGTCACCTCCAGGCTCTTACACACAATTTTTTGGAGGCTTGTCACTACTCTGTCGCCCAAAATTGTCCTGAAGGTAACCACCAGGCTGTTGCCCAGAATTTGGCCAACTGGCTGACAATGTAATAATGAATTGGGGACACCTCGATGGGGTGTATTAGTGTGGGTGATGGAAATTGTGCTGTAAGATATCTACAGGATGACTCCTTAGTTGGTGCCCGATTTAGTGGATATGGCCACGTTGGATGGGTGGTATTGATTGCTCATTCATCTAGATTGTTCAGTTTATTCTTCGTAAGATATATGCTTGGTGCCGCGGTGGTTTGAGGAGGCGGTCAGTCCCTGCACTCAAATAAGTCCAAAACACAGACAAGACACAGTGCAGGCGAACAAGGTCCAATGACAGTAGACAAGGCAAAGTCACAAACACACACAGAAGGACCGGACCAAAAAGGCAGCAAGGAATGGAGAACCAAACAAATGGAGGACAAAAGCCAGAGATGCAACAAGGTAAACGGAGAAACAAAAGCCAGAGATAGTAGCAAGATAAACTGAGGACAAGTCAAGGAACACTGAGGACTAAGTGAGGAACACTGAAACAAAAGACAAAGAAAGGCAAGAAACAAGCAAAGGGATCAGGAAACCAGGAATACAGACAATAAGGCAAAAGGCTGGATCTAGCTGGACAAAGCTATCAAGAGCTCAGACTGAAGGGAGAGACCAAGCTATAAGGGAACAGAAGTCCCGGACTCCAAGCTGATAGGTAGAGCAGGAGAAACACACAACAGAATCACCGAAAGCCAGAGGTGAAGAGACCTGTCAACCACAACACAGCAGAGACCATTAGTGAATAGACCACAACAAGGAAAGTGCAGGGAGAACTGAGAAAACATGGACCGGATCACAGAAGATGTAAGCAAAGAACAGAACAAAACCAGGCACGGACTTAATGCCAAAAGCGCAGTCTTTGGCGCAGAGGTTGGATCTTCAACGCAGAGGGTGGCACAGATGTCTTTTCAGGCACAATCATGACATTACCCCCCCCCCCCCCCTTTACGAGGGACCTCCGGAGCCTCACCAGACCTAGGAGGAAAAAGACCTCTTACACTTCAGGTCTCAACATCGCTACAAATATCGTCGTCCGTCTCCCACTCATCGGAATCATACTCTAAGTGATGGACCACCGGTCTCCTGACAGATCTCCCATAACAGCTCAAATCTGTACCAGTCCCAGAACCAAATTCAGCATTACATGAAGACACAGATATGGCACAATGAGCGGGATATACTGAACCAGTTTCTACATTACACAAATTCACAGGGATGGCATTTTTGGGACATTCAGAACCAATATCTGTCATGATCGCGCCTGAAAAGGCATCAGTGCCACCCTCTGCTGCGAAGTTTCGACCTCTGCGCCAAAGACTGCGCTTTTGGCCATGATCCGTTCCTTGTTTTACTGTGTTTTCTGCTTATGTCATCTGTGTTCCGGTCCATGTTTTCTTAGTTCTCCCTGCACTTTCCTTGCTGTGGTCTGTTCACTGATTGTTGTCTGCTGTGTTGTGATTGACAGGTCTCCTCACCTCTGACTTTCTGTGTTCCTCCTGTTCTACCTATCAGCTTGGAGTCCGGGACTTCTGATCCCTTATACCTTTGCCTCTCCCTTCACTCAGGGCTCTTGATAGCGTTGTTCAGTTTGTCTGTCAGCTAGATCCTGCCTTTCCTCAGTTTGTCTGTATTCCTACTTCCTGATCCCTTTGCTTGTTTCTTGTCTTTTGGTTCAGTGTTCCTTGCCTTGTCCTCTAGTTACCTGGTTATTGTCTCTGGTTTCTGTTTCACCGTGTACCTTGTTTACTGTCTGTTATTGCGTTTAGTTCCTTGTACCTTTCCTTGTATCTCAGTTCTGTGTTTATTAGTGTTTCTGACCTGGATTTTGTGACCTCGACTTTGCTTGTGGATTCTGACTCTGTACTTCTGCTGCCCGTTTGTTGCCAACCTTGCCCGCCGACTATTCTTTATTGTGTTAGTTTGTCTCGTCTTGTTTTGTGTTTGCACTTACTGCAGGGTAGGGAACGCCGCCCAGTTGTGGACGGTCATTTAGGGCCTGCTCTGCAAGCAGGTAGGGACAGTGTGGGGGGTCTTAGCCATAGGGCCCACTTGTCCGGTGTGTCTTTGTCCCAGGGGCCCTAACAATATCCACATCACATGAATCCTCAGACATGGCATCCTTGGTGGGACACACAGAGCCAGCTTCCACATTACATGAATTGACAGACATTGTATCATCAGCAACAAAAAGCACACCAACTCCACCTACCAACTCCACCAACGACCCTCCTGGTAGTCATCTGGACACTGATGATCCAGCCTTGAAGGATGCTTGGCACAAAATCTGATGTAGTGTCCACTTTCGCTGCAATAAAAACAAAGTCCATTCCTTCCTTTGAGTTCCTTACGGGCCAGAGATCTTTTAATTTTGCCCAGATCTGAAGGTTTCTCCATGGTGACCAGAGGAGACATAGTAGGCAATAGTTTGGAGGGGACAGAGGAAGGAACATCAACGACACAGGGGTGGTCTTGGCTTGGTCTTAGTGTGCAATCAATAGTAATCGGCAGGGAAATGGCCTCTTCAAGGGAGCTAGGGGGGGGGGACTAACCCGAACTTCTCTGAATGACACATATGTGTTCAGGTCCCTTGAAAAATTGTCAGACTCCTTATGAGTGACTACTGGGGTGGCAGGAGTGGTAGCAGGTAGCTGCTGGGCCAATAGCTGGACCTGCTTGGCCAGCTCAGAAACGAGGGTAGCAAGACCCTCAAAGCGGGAGAAAACTCCTGTGCTGAATCCATAACTGGCTTCAGGTAAGGAGTAAAAAATGTATTGGCTCTTGCTAATGTCAGACCCCCGGGGAACAAAGGACAAGTGGGCCCTATGGCTAACACCCCCCACACTGTCCCTACCTACTTGCAGTGCAGGTCCTAACTGACCGTCCGCAACTGGGCGTCAGTCCCTGCACTCAAATAAGTGCAAAACACAAACCAAAGGAATGGAGGACAAAAGCCAGAATTGCAACAAGGTAAATGGAGAAACAAAAGCCAGAGATAGTAGCAAGAAAAACTGAGGACAAGGCAAGGAATACTGAGGACTAAGCAAGGAACACAGAAACAAAAGACAAAGAAAGGCAAGAAACAAGCAAAGGGATCAGGAAACCAGGAATACAAACAATAAGGCAAAAAGCTGGATCAAGCTGAAAGGGGTTATCAAGCGCTACAAAAACAAGGCCACTTTTCCCCCTACTCTTATCTCTAGTTCAGGTGCGGTTTGCAATTAAAGGGGTTATCCAGCGCTACAAAAACATGGCCACTTTTCCCCCTACTGTTGTCTCCAGGTCAGGTGCAGTTTGCAATTAAGCTCCATTTACTTCAATGGAACTGAATTTCAAAACCCCACCCAAACTGGAGACAACAGAAGAGGGAAAGTGGCCATGTTTTTGTAGCGCTGGATAACCCCTTTAAGCTCCATTTACCACAATGGAACTGAGTTTCAAAACCCCACCCAAACTAGAGACAACAGTAGAGGGAAAGTGGCCATGTTTTTGTAGCGCTGGACAACCCCTTGAACAGACAAGCTGGGCAAAGCTATCAAGAGCCCAGAGTGAAGGGAGAGACCAAGCTATAAGGGAACAGAAGTCCCACACTCCAAGCGGATAGGCTGAGCAGGAGAAACACACAAGAGAATCACAGAAAGCCAGAGGTGAAGAGACCTGTCAATCACAACACAGCAGAGACAATTAGTGAATAGACCACAACAAGGAAAGTGCAGGTAAAACTGAGAAAACATGGACCGGATCACAGATGATATAAGCAAAGAACAGAACAAAACCAGGCACAGACTTAATGCCAAAAGCGCAGTCTTAGGCGCAGAGGTCGGATCTTCACCGCAGAGGGTGGCACAGATGTCTTTTCAGGCACAATCATGACACCCAGTAGGTTGTTGCTGCTAAGCAGGTAGATAA